>NC_079223.1:2565555-2715555 GCF_029633865.1 Lampris incognitus
CAACCACCGCTGGTTAAAATCTCAACATTAAAACAACCACCGCTGGTTAAGATCTCAGTGTTAAAACAACCACCGCTGGTTAAAATCTCAACATTAAAACAACCACCGCTGGTTAAAATCTCAACATTAAAACAACCACCGCTGGTTAATATCTCAACATTAAAACAACCACCGCTGGTTAAAATCTCAACATTAAAACAACCACCGCTGGTTAATATCTCAACATTAAAACAACCACCGCTGGTTAATATCTCAACATTAAAACAACCACCGCTGGTTAAAATCTCAACATTAAAACAACCACCGCTGGTTAATATCTCAACATTAAAACAACCACCGCTGGTTAAAATCTCAACATTAAAACAACCACCGCTGGTTAAAATCTCAACATTAAAACAACCACCGCTGGTTAAAATCTCAACATTAACACAACCACCGCTGGTTAATATCTCAACATTAAAACAACCACCGCTGGTTAATATCTCAACATTAAAACAACCACCGCTGGTTAAAATCTCAACATTAAAACAACCACCGCTGGTTAAAATCTCAACATTAAAACAACCACCGCTGGTTAATATCTCAACATTAAAACAACCACCGCTGGTTAAAATCTCAACATTAAAACAACCACCGCTGGTTAAGATCTCAGTGTTAAAACAACCACCGCTGGTTAAGAGCTCAGTGTTAAAACAACCACCGCTGGTTAAGATCTCAGTGTTAAAACAACCACCGCTGGTTAAGAGCTCAGTGTTAAACATTCATCGCTGATGACAGAAGTTGACAGTTGAAAAAAATTAAAAAGCTGCATCTTTTTAGATTTTTCCATCTTTTTTTTTTTTTTGCATCTTTTCCTTCTAACTGCATGACCTTCCTTACAGAAGCAAGGAGGTTTTATTACATGCAGGGACTTATAAACACCTGCCACCAGTCAGTTGTGAGCAGGATGCTGTCATATCATGAAAACATCGCAGCTTTGCACCTGTTCCATTGACGTCTCATGTAGCTCATTCAAGTTGAGTGTGTAGATCCCCTCCTCAGCTCCAAATATCAAATACTGATCTGAAACACACACACACACACACACACACACACACACACACACACACACACACACACACACACACACACACACACACACACACACACACACACACCGGTAATCATTACAATGAAGCAATAAGTCATGATGAGCAACACTTACTGGTTATTATAACACACAGCAGCAGTAAAGTTCTTTCCCCAACTCCCACAATGCCTTGCATGTGGTTTTCCAACTGGTCAGCACACTAACATTAATCTAGTTGAACTAGGAAGCAATGACATTTAGAATAATGAAGTGATGGGGGCGTCCAGGTAGCGTAGCGGTCTATTCCATTTTCAACCAACACAGGGATCACTGGTCACTGGTTCGAATCCCTTTGTTACCACTGGCTTGGTCGGGTGTCCCTAAAGACACAATTGTCCGTGTCTCTGGGTGGAAGCCAGAGGTGGGTATGTGTCCTGGTCGCTGCACTAGCGCCTCCTCTGGTCAGTCAGGGTGCCTGTTCAGGGGGGAGGGGGAACTGGGGGGGAATAGCGTGAGCCTCCCACGCGCTACGTCCCCCTGGTGAAACTCCTCACTGTCAGGTGACAAGAAGCAGCTGGTGACTCCACTTGTATGGGAGGAGACATGTGGTAGTCTGCAGCCCTCCCCGGATCAGCAGAGGGGGTGGAGCAGAGACCGGGACGGCTCAGAAGACTGGGGTGATTGGCCAGGTACAACTGGGGAGAAAAGGGGCGGGGGGGGGGATCCACCAAAAAAAAAGGAAACGAAGTGATGTTGCCCTACAGTGTATCCACGTTCCAGCTGGTTACCTCTGGTGTCGGGGTTGATCCAGGAAGTGGCACAATGGATCTTCAAAGGACAGCCATTGAACACCTTAGAAAAACATGCCCCCATCTGGAGATCAGAGGTAAAGGTTAGACACACACTAAACATGGTTATATGATTCACAAACGTTCAATGGTATAAAAAAAGCTTTCCTTGGTCAAAGGAAGTAGTAACATTATTAGTAGTAATACTAGTATTTGCACAACGTTCACCAAACAGAGTATTTCTGACAGGTAAGAACATGACAAAGCACTCACAAACCAAGACAGTGATGACATTTGTTACTGTCAACACAAACAGGTCTCATTCTTTTCCCTAGCAGCACAGTCACATCCATCCATCCATCCATCCATCCATCCATCCATCCATCCATCCATTATCCAAACTGCTTATCCTGCTATGCGGGTCGCGGGGATGCTGGAGCCTATCCCAGCAGTCATGATGTCATGCTCATTTCAAGCAATGTACCTGTAAATGAGTCACTAGTACCGCCATACTGTGTTATGCAATAATTGGCCAGTCATTCTTTGTAAATCTGCGGCTTCCGATTTTTTTTGTTTAGTGATGTTGATTTTGCTCAAAATGTCAAATGTGAAGGCTGCTTCTGACTAACTTCATTTAACGAAGCTCAAACATTCATTAGCCATGACGGCTGCGAATTTGCTTGATAATTTGTCAGTTTTTGTTGTTGTTGATATTACTGCCAATGAGGCAAACCTTTCATTGCAGCCTCACTAGATGAACCATCTGCATATCACATGGAAATGACAGTCACTATCCTTCACCCTGCTGGATGACTTGTACAGAATGTAACATCAGCTCCATCCATCAATCCATCCATCCATCCAGCCATCCATTATCTGAACCGCTTATCCTGCGCTCAGGGTCGCAGGGATGCTGGTCATCAGCTCAGAGCAGCTTATTTGTATTTGTTCCATGGCTCAGTTTGGCTTTCAATACACCCTCCAATCACTCAGCCACAACACAACATTCTGCTCACAGGCCACTTACATGGACTTTGGGTGTGGGTGGCAGGCCGTTACTGATGGGCTTCTGAGAAAAGAGGTGGCACAAAGATAGAAAGGCACACACAGAGTCACACACACAGTCAGTGAGCACTAACACATACATTACTGAGGTCATAAATGTTGATACAACACATAAATCAACAAAGTAGGGGCAAAGACAGAATGGTACTACCTTAAAATATTGTTTAACATACACGCTACCCATTATAAGACCATCAACTGAGAGCACAGCTATCCCATTCATATCAACTGAGAGCACGGCTATCCTACACATATCAACTGACAGCACAGCTATCCTATACATATCAACTGACAGCACAGCTATCCCATTCATATCAACTGACAGCACAGCTATCCTCTTCATATCAACTGACAGAACAGCTATCCTATACATGTCAACTGACAGCACAGCTATCCTACACGTATCAACTGACAGCACAGCTATCCTATACATATCAACTGACAGCACAGCTATCCTATACATATCAAATGACAGCACAGCTATCCTATACATGTCAACTGACAGCACAGCTATCCTCTTCATATCAACTGACAGAACAGCTATCCTCTTCATATCAACTGACAGCACAGCTATCCTATACATATCAACTGACAGCACAGCTATCCTACACATATCAACTGACAGCACAGCTATCCTCTTCATATCAACTGACAGCACAGCTATCCTATACATATCAACTGACAGCACAGCTATCCTCTTCATATCAACTGACAGAACAGCTATCCTATACATGTCAACTGACAGCACAGCTATCCTATACATGTCAACTGACAGCACAGCTATCCTATACGTATCAACTGACAGCACAGCTATCCTATACATGTCAACTGACAGCACAGCTATCCTATACATGTCAACTGACAGCACAGCTATCCCATTCATATCAACTGAGAGCACGGCTATCCCATTCATATCAACTGAGAGCACGGCTATCCTATACATATCAACTGACAGCACAGCTATCCTATACATATCAACTGAGAGCACGGCTATCCTGTACATATCAACTGACAGCACAGCTATCCTCTTCATATCAACTGACAGAACAGCTATCCTATACATGTCAACTGACAGCACAGCTATCCTACACGTATCAACTGACAGCACAGCTATCCTATACATATCAACTGACAGCACAGCTATCCTATACATATCAACTGACAGCACAGCTATCCTATACATGTCAACTGACAGCACAGCTATCCTCTTCATATCAACTGACAGAACAGCTATCCTCTTCATATCAACTGACAGAACAGCTATCCTATACATGTCAACTGACAGCACAGCTATCCTATACATGTCAACTGACAGCACAGCTATCCTCTTCATATCAACTGACAGAACAGCTATCCTATACATGTCAACTGACAGCACAGCTATCCTACACGTATCAACTGACAGCACAGCTATCCTATACATATCAACTGACAGCACAGCTATCCTATACATGTCAACTGACAGCACAGCTATCCTACACGTATCAACTGACAGCACAGCTATCCTATACATGTCAACTGACAGCACAGCTATCCTATACATATCAACTGACAGCACAGCTATCCTATACATGTCAACTGACAGCACAGCTATCCTCTTCATATCAACTGACAGAACAGCTATCCTATACATGTCAACTGACAGCACAGCTATCCTACATGTATCAACTGACAGCACAGCTATCCTATACATATCAACTGACAGCGAAGCTATCCTATACATGTCAACTGACAGCACAGCTATCCTATACATATCAACTGACAGCACAGCTATCCTATACATATCAACTGACAGCACAGCTATCCTTTCATATCAACTGACAGCACAGCTATCCTATACATGTCAACTGACAGCACAGCTATCCTATACATATCAACTGACAGCACAGCTATCCTCTTCATATCAACTGACAGCACAGCTATCCTATACATATCAACTGACAGCACAGCTATCCTGTTCATATCAACTGACAGCACAGCTATCCTATACATGTCAACTGACAGCACAGCTATCCTATACATATAAACTGACAGCACAGCTATCCTGTTCATATCAACTGACAGCACAGCTATCCTATCAGCTGACAGCACAGCTATCCTATACATATCAACTGACAGCACAGCTATCCTATACGTATCAACTGACAGCACAGCTATCCTATACATATAAACTGACAGCACAGCTATCCTTTCATATCAACTGACAGCACAGCTATCCTGTTCATATCAACTGACAGCACAGCTATCCTGTTCATATCAGCTGACAGCAGAGCTATCCTGTTCATATCAACTGACAGCACAGCTATCCTATACGTATCAACTGACAGCACACCTATCCTATACATATAAACTGACAGCACAGCTATCCTGTTCATATCAACCGACAGCACAGCTATCCTGTTCATATCAACTGACAGCACAGCTATCCTCTTCATATCAACTGACAGAACAGCTATCCTATACATATCAACTGACAGCACAGCTATCCTCTTCATATCAACTGACAGAACAGCTATCCTATACATGTCAACTGACAGCACAGCTATCCTACACGTATCAACTGACAGCACAGCTATCCTATACATATCAACTGACAGCACAGCTATCCTATACATATCAACTGACAGCACAGCTATCCTATACATGTCAACTGACAGCACAGCTATCCTGTTCATATCAACTGACAGCACAGCTATCCTATACGTATCAACTGACAGCACACCTATCCTATACATATAAATTGACAGCACAGCTATCCTGTTCATATCAACCGACAGCACAGTTATCCTGTTGATGTCATGGAAAGAAAACATATCGACATGTTCAGCAGACAGACAAATCATTTAACAAACCTTTACATTATTTACAGGAAGTTGACTTTGCAGTGCAACATGTTGGTTCTTTTGTTACAATGTTTATTTGGCCAGTTGTGTAGCTTGAACATTTTTCATTTTCTAATCAGTCCTCAGAATGTACCAAAACTGGACAGGAAGTTGTTTTCCAGCACCCAGTATAATAGTGCATGACAGGAAGTTGTTTTCCAGCACCCGGTATAATACTGTGTGACAGGAAGTTGTTTTCCAGCACCCAGTATAATAGTGCATGACAGGAAGTTGAGGAGACATTTCCTCCGGAGAGCTCATGAGCTCACCAAACTGCAGAAATCAGGAGCACAAGCTACATAAAATGTTATGTAAATGAATTCAAACTGCGCTCCCGTGTGCCAAATCTGAAATTACATAAGCAGTTAACGGTGGCGCTGTAGAGCCTTGTTTGCTTACCGGTATGTCTTTCCTGTCTTTCCGTATGGGGACACTAGGGGGCATAGTGGACTGCCTGTCTGCAGGGCTGTTCCTGTCTCCATTCTGCGCAGAGTTTAACCCGTTACCTAGCAACAACAGAATCACAACTAAGTGTGTGCATTAAAAAAGGAGAGCGAGACAGACAGACCAACAGAGAGAGACAGACAGACAGACAGACAGACAGAGACAGACAGACAGACAGACAGAGAGAGAGACAGACGGACAGAGAGAGAAAGAGAGAGAGAGAGAGAGAGAGAGAGAGAGAGAGAGAGAGAGAGAGAGAGAGAGAGAGAGAGAGAGAGAGAGAGAGAGAGAGAGAGAGAGAGAGCAAGAGACAGACAGAAACAGAGGGAGAGACAGACAGACAGAGACAGATAGAGACAGACAAAGAGAGAGAGAAACAGACAGACAGACAGAGAGAGACACAGACACAGAGAGAGAGAGAGAGAAACAGACAGACAGACAGAGAGACACAGACAGAGAGAGAGAGAGAGACAGACAGACAGACAGACAGAGACACAGACAGAGAGAGAGAGAAACAGACAGACAGACAGAGAGACACAGACAGAGAGAGAGAGAGAGACAGACAGACAGACAGAGAGAGAGAACAGTAGAAAAAGGAAATATCATGATGCAACTCTGTGAGTGAAATGAGGCAAGAAAGATGTGTGTGTGTGTCAATTTAGAACAAAAAACAGCTGATTTTTAACAACATCAACAAAATTAACTACAGCACAGTGCCACATTCACATGCACAAACATCATGTCTACAGTTTTTATGACTACACAACATCACACACACACACACACAGGACAGGCAGACATGGAGGAGAGCGACATCTGAACACCGCACAGTCTACTGGGAGCAGAGAGGAGTGAGGGGAAGCGGCTGGGCTAGCAGGAATAATAAAGAGGGTGGAATATGAACATTGTTCCCTCCAAATAATTTTTATACAATTTCTGAAGCTGTAAACAAGAGATGCTGAGTGGAAATGACACAACTTCAAAATAATAAAAACAATGCACAAAGAATCTTGCACGCACTTCAAATGGAAAAGCTATGACTACACTGATGAGCCAAAACATTATGACCACTCACAGGCGAACCAGTAACACTGATCATCTCCAGACCAGGGCACGTGTCCAGGTGTGGGTAAGAGAACAACCAGTTCTCGTACCAACATGCTGGATGCAGGAGAAATGGGCAGTGGTAAAGCAGACTGGTCACAGAATCTCTGAAACAGCAAGGCTTGTGGGGGGCTCCCGGTCAGCAGTGGTCCGAGGAGGGACAAACTACAAACCGGCTACAGGGTGTTGGGTGTCCAAGGCTCATCGATGCATGAGGGCAACGAAGGCTATCCCATCTGGTCTGAACCGACAGAAGGTCTACTGTGGCCCAAGTCACAGAACATTTTAATGATGGTTACTGGAGGAATGTGGCACGACACAGAGTGCATCATACTCTGCTGCATATGGGGCTGCATAGCTGCAGACCGGTCAGAGTGCCCATGATGACCACTCTTGACCGTTGAAAAAGCCTACAATGGACACACGGGTGTCAGAACTGGATGCTGGAGCAGTGGAGGGTCACCTGGTCCAATGAGTCCTGTTTTCTTTTAGATCACATGGAGGGCCATCTACGTGTGCGTCGTCTACCTGGGGAAGCGATGGCACCAGGATGGACGACAAGACAATGTGGGGAGATGACAAGCTGGTGGAGGGAGTGTGATGCTGCGGGCAATGTTCTGCTGGGAAACCCTGGGTCCAGCCATTCATATGGATGTCAATTTGACATGTGCCACCTACCTAAACATGTTGCAGACCAGGTCCACCCTTTCATACCAGTGGTGTTCCTGATGGCAGCGGCCTCTTTCAGCAGGACAATGCTCCCTGCCACACTGCACACATGGTTCTGGAATGGTCTGAGGACCATGAGGAAGTGTTCAAGGTGTTGCCCTGGCCTCCAAATTCTACAGACCTCAATCTGATTGAGATCTGTGGGATGTGCTGGACTGGTAAGTCCGATCCAAGGTGGCTCCACCTCGCAATTTACAGGACTTGAAGGGTCTGCTGGTAATGTTGTGTTGCCAAATACCACAGGACACCTTCAGTGGTGTTGTAGAGTCCATGTCTCGGTGGGTCGGTGCTGTTCTGGCGGCACATGCAGGACCAACAGCATATTAGGCAGGTGGTCATAATGTTTTGGCTCATCAGTGTATTGTGTAATGAGCAAAGAAAACGGAGTTTCTCCAACAGCAAGTAACCACTGTCAACCCAGTTGTCTTGAGGGGTTTTATGATGTAGTCCTGCACACACACACAGATTGTTTAGTTGCTTTTAAAAGTATTGACAGCAATGTACTGGAGTTACACTTTAATCATTTTAGACTTTTTGGAAAGGTGCTTGAAAATGGTCTTAACATTTGAATGAATGTGGCTTTGGTCAGGATACGGGGGGTGGGGGGTGGGGGGCAGAGAGACAACCATCTGCTTTATCCTGGTATCTGTTTAGCTGAGGCAGGTGTTTGGTCGTTTTACCATTACCAGTCACCTCGGAAGATTACCAAGCTTTCCCAGATGTCTCACTCTCTGCCCACACATTTTGGCTGGTGTAGAATGTTAGGAGGCTTTCACGAGAGGGACTTGGGCCCGGATTCAAGTACACTTGATCCCAAATAATAATTAAAAAAAAAAATCAATAAAGTATCTCAAAATCAAAAAAAGAAAAAAAGTCCAGCTCATTTGATTAGTGTGAATACTGTAGCCGGGAACAGTTCGTTGATCCGTGCCCGGGTCCACTTGAAAAGGTGGTCTCGAGTACGGTTCATGTGTACTCGGGTACGGTTCGCATCAGTTGCGAAAGCTACTGTACCAAAACACGGAAGTGGACCGCTATGTGACATCATCTGAGCTCATCCTCTGAACTGCACTGCTGATAACGTAGGAAGGCAAGCCAAGTGTCTTTCTTGACACCGTCCCCAAAATACATCAATAATAGTGGACAGCGCGACGGTCGACTCCACTGTACGGGCTTGGGATGTTGCAGTTGGTCCGCTTTTCTACACTGGAACGACAACATAAACAAATGTCCCGTAGTTGATGACGCAAGCATACGCTTCTTCTTTGTGTTTCTTTATTAAGGATCCCCCCCCTTTTCCTCCCTAATTGCACTTGGCCACTCTTCCGAGCCATCCTGGTCACTGCTCCACCCACTCTGCAGACTACCACATGTCTCCTCCTATACATGTGGAGTCACCAGCTGCTTCCTTTCACCTGACAGTGAGGAGTTTCACCAGGGGGATGTAGCGCGTGGGAGGATCACGCTATTACCCCCAGTTCCCCCTCCCCCCGAACAGGGACCCCGACCGACCAGAGGATGCGTTAGTGCAGTGACCAGGACACATACCCACAGACACGGCCAGTTGTATCTGTAGGGATGCCCGACCAAGCCGGAGGTAACACAGGGATTCGAACCAGCGATCCCCGTATTGGTAGGCAGCGGAATAGACTGCCATGTTACTCGGATGCTCCTTCTTCTTGTGTTTATTGGCGGATCCAAACCAACCAGCTGCAGACTACCACCTACTGTATCAGAGTGTGTAGATACACAAGTGTACTCAGGTACAGAACAACATCACTAATGTGAAAACTGAGCATTGGGGGCATGGAGGGGGCAATTATACTCAGGCATGGTACGAAGCCATCATACCTAATAGGAAAATGACTTTAGATTCACTAGGTCGTCAACCTTTCCACAATGCCAGCCTGTGACCTCTCTTTTCATGACAGTAAAAGGTACAGACCAACAAAAGGCATGATGCAAATGCATACCACCAAGGATGTGATCAGAAACAAATGCAGAACGAACACTTTCACTCAGGGGATTATAGAGGTTACTCAGGGGATTATAGTGGTTACTCATGGGCAGAGTTGTAAAAACCAGGTCCACAAAGTAAATGTCCAAACCGTGTATTTGCTCCAACCATGTCACTAAACCATCTGATTTCATTAGCTAGTTTTCCCTACCTATCTGAGGAGTGGTGTTGACTAGAATCTGCTTGTGTAGTGCATGAGTGGAGCAAATACATGGTTTGGATTTTTACTTTCTGGACCTGGTTTTTACACCTCTGCTCATGGGGATTATAGCGGTTACTCAGGGGATTATAGCGGTTACTCGGGAGATTATAGCGGTTACTCAGGGGATTATAGCGGTTACTCATGGGTATTATAGCGGTTACTCAGAGGATTATAGCGGTTACTCAGGAGGATTATAGCAGTTACTCAGGAGGATTATAGCAGTTACTCAGGGGGATTATAGTGGTTACTCAGGGGGATTATAGTGGTTACTCATGGGGATTATAGTGGTTACTCAGGGGATTATAGCGGTTACTCAGGGGATTATAGCTGTTACTCAAGGGGATTATAGTGGTTACTCATGGGGATTATAGCGGTTACTCAGGGGATTATAGCGGTTACTCATGGAGATTATAGTTGTTGCTCAGGGGATTATAGCGGTTATTCATGGGGATTTTTGTGGTTGCTCAGGGGATTGTAGCGGTTACTCGGGGGGATTATAGCGGTTACTCATGGGGATTATAGCAGTTACTCGGGGGATTATAGCGGTTACTCGTGGGGATTATAGCGGTTACTCATGGGGATTATAGCGGTTACTCATGGGGATTATAGCGGTTACTCAGGGGATTATAGTGGTTATTCATGGGGATTATAGCAGTTATTCATGGGGATTATAGCGTTTACTCAGGGGATTATAGCGGTTACTCAGGGGATTATAGCGGTTACTCATGGGGATTACAGCGGTTACTCATGGGGATTACAGTGGTCCTGCCGCCACAATTTTCCGATGTGGACTAATGGTTTTTTTTGTTTTGGTTTTTTAAATTGAAAAATATAAAGCTGTAAAAAAACAAAAACATCTGCACGGTGTCTGAATGTGTTGTTCTTTTACATCTAACTGGTTATAACAGTGGTTTCTCATCTTCTTTCCAGGAAGTGGGGGAGGTGAAGGGAAAAGGGGAGGGGCATGTGTTGATTGATGGGGTGAGACAATTAATTAGATGCCAAGAAAATTGATAAAAAAAAGGCAAACTAAAAAGACAGGCTCAGCACGAGTTGATGAATGGGAGGAATTGAAGCGTGACTATTGCTTATTCATGGATTAAGCTAACCACTCCCACTCGACAGGGGTGGATGGGTGGGACTAATAAAATAGTCAACCAATCAAGACTCTACAAGGACTGACTGATGGGAGACTAGACATCCAGTCGGAGGAGACGGAAGGGTCTGAGGGGAAGGGTACTACTGATCTATTAATCGGCTGCTCTTACTCTTTTCCTCCTCCTCCTTTTCCTGCTCCTCTTTCACCTCCTTCAGCACCTCCCACGCCTCCTCAAGCTCCTCCTCTGTGTGAGGCGTGTGAAGCCACTCCCAGAAATGTCTAAAGCTCCCATCATCCCCAGGGACAGAGTTTTCGGCATCGGAGCCCTGCCTATTCTCGTTACCTAGGCTACTGCGGCGGTGAGGGGGCAGCCGTGGGGGTGGGGGCCGAGGGGGGACGTTGGAGGCGGCCTTAGCGGGGCTGGGCATCTCCGGGATTGGACAGCGCTTGATGGTCCCTCCTCCACCCCCGTCGTCCTCGCTGTGCGATTGGCCTTCATCGTGTTTTGGTTGTTGCTGTTGTTGGGGTGAGCAGATGGACTTGGGCTGATGTGAGAAGAGAGAACAAGGAAGAAAAAAGAGGGATGAGGACAACAGGAGGCGGAATTCTGTGAAGTCATTTCAGGACATGTAACTCTTGCCAAAACTCTCTAACTATAAACACATTCGGAATGAAGTTACGTAACATGGCAGTTTATCTTGGGAGTTTTTTTTTTTTACCCCCCCCCCCATTTTTTCTCTCCAATTGTACTTGGCCAATTACCGCACTCTTCCGAGCCGTCCCGGTCTCTGCTCCACCCCATCTGCTGATCTGGGGAGGGCTGCAGACTACCACATGCCTCCTCCCATACAAGTGGCGTCACCAGCTGCTTCTTTTCACCTGACAGTGAGGAGTTTCACCAGGGGGACGTAGCATGTGAGAGGATCACGCTATTCCCCCCAGTTCCCCCTCCCCCCCAAACCAGCGCTCTGACCGACCAGAGGAGGCGCTAGTGCAGCGACCAGGACACATACCCACATCCACCTTCCTACCCACAGACATGGCCAATTGTGTCTGTAGGGATGCCCGACCAAGCCAGAGGTAACACAGGGATTCGAACCAGCGAGCCACATGTTGGTAGGCAACAGAATAGACTGCCATACCACCCGGACGCTCCTCTTGGGAGTTTATTGTTGAGTTTGAAGTCTGAAACCTTTGAATAAATGTTGAAAATTAAACACAATACACACAGTCAGGGCTGACACACCCACATTCACATGCCGTTAACAAGTCATACCTTGGGAGGCAACGGGGGTGGGACTTTTGGCCTCATTATAGTGCTTGATTTGCTGAAAGGTGAGAAGAGGAAGGAGTTACTTTTTTATTTCAAACAAAAACAGATGCTAAAATTGCTAATTATCATAAATGGCATTTGTGAAAAACATAGTTATGCACTTGGCTGTGAACTCCTCCCCTCTAGGACGACAGTTACACTTGTCATTTCACTGTTTATGTGGGGATCTGAGATCTGATCACAAAGGCTTAATTTTATGAGCTCACATAACTGTCAATCCAGGGCCAGAAAACATCAATTCCAACAGCTGTATGGATACATATATTTGCTTTTTTTCTGCTTTCCCTCTCAGTCTCCTTGTAATTGTAATTACCATTAAATCCTAGTATATTGGATCAGATCCTGAGATAAATCCTGGTATACTGGATCAGATCCTGAGATAAATCCTGGTATATTGGATCAGATCCTGAGATAAATCCTGGTATATTGGATCAGATCCTGAGATAAATCCTGGTATACTGGATCAGATCCTGAGATAAATCCTGGTATACTGGATCAGATCCTGAGATAAATCCTGGTATATCGGATCAGATCCTGAGATAAATCCTAGTATACTGGATCAGATCCTGAGATAAATCCTGGTATACTGGATCAGATCCTGAGATAAATCCTGGTATATTGGATCAGATCCTGAGATAAATCCTGGTATATTGGATCAGATCCTGAGATGAATCCTGGTATACTGGATCAGATCCTGAGATAAATCCTGGCATATTGGATCAGATCCTGAGATAAATCCTAGTATATTGGATCAGATCCTGAGATAAATCCTAGTATACTGGATCAGATCCTGAGATAAATCCTGGTATACTGGATCAGATCCTGAGATAAATCCTGGTATATTGGATCAGATCCTGAGATAAATCCTGGTATATTGGATCAGATCCTGAGATAAATCCTGGTATATCGGATCGGTCCTGAGATAAATCCTGGCATATTGGATCAGATCCTGAGATAAATCCTAGTATATTGGATCAGATCCTGAGATAAATCCTAGTATATTGGATCAGATCCTGAGATAAATCCTGGTCTACTGGATCAGATCCTGAGATAACAAGTGCAACTGAAGCCCAACAGTGAATTGGAGATGACCATTCAGCTAGCGATCCTAGTGTTGGTAGGTAATGGGATAGACCGCTACGCCACCCGGTCGCCCGCTAAATTGAATTTTAATATTGTTTTATATAAGCTATATTCCTGAGTCCATGTCCATGCAAGAACCTGACATTTTTAAACGTTTAGCACCAAGGCGAACATGTCTTGTGAAGGCTACAAATAAACTGACATTATGAGACAGGATTTGTTTGATACACTTGATCATAAATAATGAAGTGCAGCTTAACAGGGCTGCTGGACTGAGAGCCCACTATTCTCTGAAGACTTGTCCACAAGACCTTATGGAACAAGACTTTCTATGGCCACTTTTTGATGACTGACAAACAAAAGGACCAATCAGAGGACAGGAATTGTTATGGACACAGGAAGAGAACACGATGAGCATAAATGCAGGTATACAGAAAGAGATGAGTCACAATGAAAAAGACGAGTCCACAACTGGCAGCGAGCTAGGCTGTAAAATTACCTTAAGACTTCATGGTATCACTGCTACCACACCACATAATGTTAGCAGTGATACCAGTTTTTTCAAAAAACAATATGAATAGTCTGGTATGGAACTATTTTAAGAGCTCCACGTACGGCACTTATTACCAAACTATTACCATATTATTACCAGAGGGGGACCTTCTTGTGTCAGTGATCTAAGAACAAAAATTTGTCTTTTTTTTCCTCCCCCTCCCCCCTTTTCTCCCAATTGTACTTGGCCAATTACCCCACTCTTCCGAGCCGTCCCGGTCTCTGCTCCACCCCCTCTGCTGGTCCGGGGAGGGCTGCAGGCTACCACATGCCTCCTCCCATACATGTGGAGTCACCAGCTGCTTCTTTTCACCTGACAGCGAGGAGTTTCACCAAGGGGACATAGGGTGTGGGAGGATCACGCTATCCCCCCCGAACAGGCGCCCTGACCGACCAGAGGAGGCGCTAGTGCAGCAACCAGGACACATACCCACATCTGGCTTCCCACCCGCAGACACGGCCAATTGTGTCTGTAGAGACGCCCGACCAAGCTGGAGGTAACGGGGATTCGAACTGGAGACCCCATGTTGGTAGGCAACGGAATAGACCGCTACACCACCCAGATGCCTTAACAAAAATTATTCTAATGGTGTTTTAACTGATCATTAATTAAAAGGCTAAAGTGTGTAAAGTGTCAGCAGTGGGACGGGGGCGCTGCTGACTTCAGTGGAAAATGTGTGTTTGGAGGGCAGATTGTGGCGCCGCACACTCGGCTTTCACACTGGGACTGGGACAAGGCGAGATGCCAAATGTAGAGTTTTATAGAGGCGAAGCAGGGTAAGCAGTGTGGAAGCACACAGGCAAGCGAATACAAACACACACACACACACACACACACACACACACACACGGCAAGCAGATGGCAGGGTGAGTGGAGCAGAAAGCGTGACAAGAGAAAACAAGACGTCAAGGTCACGGGGCTCTGCTGCCTAATGTCTGAACCCAAACATGCTTTGACCTGCTTCAAACAGTGGAACCAGGACCAAGACGGGACCTAAACAGATGCAAGTTCAGTGTGGATCAGATGAAATGTAATGAGAGGCATGACTGACTTCATGTGCTCTGGGTCTGAGCTCAGCCCGTCACTTCCATCACGTGGACTTGTGTCTGTCTTGTTCACTCTCATCTTTCCCATTTCTGTTTCCAGGATTTTTTTTTGGATTCCTCCCCCCCTTTTTTTTTACTCCCAATTGTACTTGGCCAATTACCCCACTTTTAGTCATCCCAGTTGCTGCCCCACCCCCTCTGCTGATCCGGGGAGGCTGCAGACCACCACATGTCTCCTCCCCTACATGTGGAGTCACCAGCCGCTTCTTTTCACCTGACAGTGAGGAGTTTCACCAGGGGGACGTAGCGCGTGGGAGGATCACACTATTCCCCCCTCCTCCCCCGAACAGGCACCCCGACCAACCAGAGGAGGCGCTAGTGCAGCAACCAGGACACATACCCACCTCCGGCTTCCCACCCGCAGACATGGCCAACTGGGTCTGTAGGGATGCCCGACCAAGCCGGAGGTAACACGGGGATTCGAACCGGTGATCCCCGTGTTGGTAGGCAATGGAATAGACCGCCACACTACCTGGACACAGATTATTTTCAAAATGTATTGAAGCAACACAATTTTGTAGTTTTTCTTTTTGTTGTTGTGTTGCCTGATGGGTTAGGGTTAGTGGTAGTGTTGCATCACACAGGACAACACACAGCATGGCAACATGCAGGCTACCAGCAACACCACAACATACACAACACACAGCATGGCAACATGCAGGCTACCAGCAACACCACAACATACACAACACACAGCATGGCAACATGCAGGCTACCAGCAACACCACAACATACACAACACAACTAAGACACACAAACACACTGGCACAGGTGGCTTATGTGGTGAGATGGCACGGCAAATGCGTGGATGAAACTTTGTCAAAGACAGGAAACCTTCCTCCTTTTCCTTCTCCCCCTCCTCATCCTCTCCTTTACTCCTCTTCCTCACCACCCGCGAGAGGAGAGGAGAGGAGAGGAGAGAGAGACAGAGAGAGTAAGAGAGAGAAACGGGCAGGGAGGAAGGGAGCGGGGCAGGGCTCTTATCTGAGGCCAGGAGAGGACTTACTGAGTGTGAGTTTCATCATCATCATCATCAGCACCACCATCATCATCCTCATCATCCCCTAAGTGTGCCACATGGCCCCTGGGAGAGGAGTGTGAAGATAGGAGGGAAATCCAGGTATTGGGTGGGCAGAGGAGGGACCAGGAAATAGAGGGATAGATGGAGGTAGGGAATGATTAGGAGGCGTGGAAAAAGATGAGGTGAAGAAATTAGAAGGGAGAACCCGGACAGCTCTCGAGGAAATGAGTCAGGGTAGGTGAAGGCGAGAGAGAGAGAGACAAGAGAGAGAGGTGACAGAGAGACGAAAGATGTCGAGAGGTGGAGAAGGGGGAGGAAAGGAGGAGAGCTTGGTGAGGTCAGGTCCAGGAACTACATCTAAACCCCTCCTGCCACCACACATCTGGGCAGATCTAAAAGGACTGGACACACCTTAAAGATTCATTACGACACATTTATCACCTCCACCTCTTTTTATGCTTGTTTTATTTTTTACTGCCTTGAAAATATTTTAACCTGTTTCATTTGTCTCCCCCTTGCAAATCAGTACTGGTGTAGGGGCTGTTAAAGTATATCTACTCTCATCTGGGGGCATCTGACATCCATCCATCCATCACCAGACCGCTCATCCTGCTCTCAGGGTGGCGGGGATGCTGGAGCCTATCCCAGCAGTCACTGGGCGGCGGGGGGGGAGACACCCTGGAGAGGCTGCCAGGCCATCACAGGGCCAACACACACACACACACACACACACACACACACACACACACACACACACACACACACACACACACACACACACACACACACACACACACACACACACACACACACACACGCACACACACACACACACACACACACACAGAGGCCATCACAGGGCCGGCATTTTACACAAATCTGCATGTTGTACTTTTCATCATGCTAACAGAAGCACACGTTTGAAGAGTTGGGTCTGGGGACCAAGTAATGAGGAAGGGTAAGGGTGTCACTTGAAGAGGGACAACCCTCATCAGTGTGTGAGAGCCACTAGCACCTGCAGAGTCACCAAGGCCGTGGGTGCAGCAGCACAGTAACACATAACACATCAAGGTAAGAGGAAACAGGTGGGTTGTAGTTTTCAGTTGCTGCAGGACTCATCACAGCTCAGCTGCCAGAGGAGGATTTTCTTTTTTGTTTTTAATTTTTTTAGGATCCCCCCCCCTTTTTTTTCTCCAAAATTGTACTTGGCCAATTACCCCACTCTTCTGAGCCGTCCCGGTCTCTGCTCCACCTCCTCTGCCTATCCGGGGAAGGCTGCAGACTACCACATGCCTCCTCCCACGCATGTGGAGTCACCAGCCGCTTCTTTTCACCGGACAGTGAGGAGTTTCACCAGGGGGACGTAGCGCGTGGGAGGATCACGTTATTCCCCCCAGTTCCCCCAGCCCTCCCAAACAGGTGCCCCGACTGACCAGAGGAGGCGCTAGTGCAGCGACCAGGACACATACCCACATCCGGCTTCCCACCCACAGACACGGCCAATTGTGTCTGTAGGGATGCCTGACCTAGGCCGGAGGTAACATGGGGATTCGAACCAGTGATCCCATGTTGGTAGGCAACGGAATAGACCGCCATACTACCCGGACGCCCTGGATGATTGTGGTTTAAGATATCCCAGGAGTGACTGGTCCTTAACTTATCACCAGAGCTGTGCTGCAAATCCTCCCAAAACCGAAACACCAATATTTTCCATCACGTCTCGTTCCACTATGAAAAAAATAAAACGTGTGTGTGTGTGTGTGTGTGTGTGTATATATATATATATATATATATATACATATATGTGTGTGTGTGTGTGTGTGTATATATATATATATATACACACACACACACACACACACACACCCATGGCTTGGGTGTGAAGCAACGGGAGTGTGTGTGTGTACCGTTGAGGTGGAGGTACATTTTGAGGACACAGCTGAACTGGTGCCCGGGTGATGTCTCCACCAGCCAGTCAGAAAAGGTGTCTGACTGTTTTCAGGGAGGCAGACTAAATGACAGCTGACTGGTGTATGCAGGATGGTGAAGACCACACCTCTTCTGCCGTGTTTAAAGAGTCATCCAGTCCTTACAGATTCTCCCAGGTGTGCAGGCTCCAACAACGGGGTCAGCTCAGGCATTTCAAATCCACATTAGCAGCCAGTGAGGTCGTGGTGAGCATGCTGACGCTGTGAGTTCAGGAATGTTTTGTCTTATCTGCTTTATGTTTCTGTTTTATGGATTTCCGAAAGTCCACTGAAGTCAACTGACCACAGAAATTGTGGAAATTTGTTGGGCTTGGGAAGAGTTTGCTTAGGCTAGCAGGACGTTCCATTCTAGAAGTCATCTCCTCTCCCATGTACGCTCCTCGTTCAGGCAGCTCATGAAAAACTACACCTGCCGTCACACACCGAACACACCGAGTTCAGCAGCACCGGATTAAACACAACCGCTGATGGCTCCTTTAACCTCCGTGGAACGTCAGGTGGGAAGATTCATCTGAGCTAGCAATCACAGAAAAGTATACACATCCATCCATCGATTATCCGAACCGCTTCTCCTGCTCTCAGGGTCGCATGCTGGAGCCTATCCCAGCAGTCATTGGGCAGCAGGCAGGGAGACACCCTGGACAGGCCGCCAGACCATCACACAGGGCCCACGCCCACACACACACACACACACACACACACACACACACACACATTCACACCTAGAGAGAATTTAGTACGGCCGATTCACCTGACCTACATGTCTTGGAGTCACCTGACCTACATGTCTTGGAGTCACCTGACCTACATGTCTTGGAGTCACCTGACCTACATGTGTTTGGATTGTGGGAGGAAACCGGAGCACCTGGAGGAAACCCACACAGACATGGGAAGAACATGCAAACTCCACACAGAGGACAATCCGGGACGACCCCCAAGGTTGGAATACCTTGGGGCTCGAACCCAGGACCTTCTTGCTGTGAGGCGACTGTGCTAACCACTGCACCATCGTGCCACCCCCAAGTATACAGATATGAATCCCAAATACTTCCCTGTTGCCGTCTAAACTTTTGCCACAATGTGGACATATTTACTGAGAAGGTAGGTGAACAAGTATTCTCCAATACTGTCAGATATAGGACTGGTCAGTGGTGGTCTAATGAGCTACACCTGGTCACCTCTACCGTGGAATCATCCTGAAACGGCAGGTTTCATCAGACCAGCTTTAGCTCACCGCCCAGCAGCATGCCAGGGGAGCTGCAGTTTGTGCAGCAGATGAAGTGAGCGAGGAGACATGGAAGGTAGGAACAACATTATGGAATGGAACAAGATCCTTGTTTGCGTCCACTACCAGACACCGCAGACTTATTATTACTGTTCAGCACCCAGAGGAGGGACCTGAGACTACCACAGGTACACAAAACACACAACAACATCAACAGGAGGGACATACTGTATGTGCCATGTAGACGACTGTCTCACAGAGAGGGCTTATTCAAACATCGCTACAGCGAGCAGAGGCAAGTTTCAAACACGCTAAACTGAATATAATATGGAACGTGGGAAGATCACAGAGCTGATTCTCATCAGAAGTAAACTATTAACTACAGTATAACCACAGTATAGGATTAAGCAAAACACTTTAGAATATAATTAAACAAAAAACAAAACAAAATAAAAACTCAAATGCATCATATCTAAACAGCTAATGACAAGGATTTCATTTAGCAGCTGTCTATAAATTAGATGATATCTAGTATAAACCTAGATTATATCTACTATACGATTAAATCATATCTACTATAAAGCTAAATTATATCTACTATAAAATTAGATTATATCTACTATAAAACTAGATTATATATACTATGCGACTAAATCATATCTACTATAACACTAGATTATATCTACTATAAAACTAGATTATATATACTATACGACTAAATCATATCTACTATAACACTAGATTATATCTACTATAAAACTAGATTATATCTACTATACGACTAAATCATATCTACTATAAGGCTAAATTATATCTACGACAAAACTAGATTATATCTACTATAAGGCTAAATTATATCTATTATAAAACTAGATTAAATCTACTATACGACTAAATCATATCTACTATAACACTAGATTAGATCTACTATAAGGCTAAATTATATCTATGATAAAACTAGATTATATCTACTATAAAACTAGATTATATCTACTATACGACTAAATCATATCTACTATAAGGCTAAATTATATCTACGACAAAACTAGATTATATCTACTATAAAGCTAAATTATATCTATTATAAAACTAGATTAAATCTACTATACGACTAAATCATATCTACTATAACACTAGATTATATCTACTATAAAACTAGATTATATATACTATACGACTAAATCATATCTACTATAACACTAGATTAGATCTACTATAAAGCTAAATTATATCTACGATAAAACGAGATTATATCTACTATACGACTAAATCATATCTACTGTAACACTAGATTATATCTACTATAAAACTAGATTATATCTACTATAAGGCTAAATTATATCTACTATAAAACTAGATTATATCTACTATAAAACTAAATCATATCTACTTTAAAACTAGATTATATCTACTATAAAGCTAAATTATATCTACTTTAACACTAGATTATATCTACTATATGACTAAATCATATCTACTATAACACTAGATTATATCTGCTATAAAGCTAAATTATATCCACTATAACACTAGATTATATCTACTATAAAACTAAATTATATCTACTATAAAACTAGATTATATCTACTATAAAGCTAAATTATATATACTTTAACACTAGATTATATCTACTATATCACTAAATCATATCTACTATAACACTAGATTATATCTACTATAAGGATAAATTATATCTACGATAAAACTAGATTATATCTACTATAAAGCAAAATTATATCTACTATAACACTAGATTATATCTACTATAAAGCTAAATTATATCTACGATAAAACTAGATTATATCTACTATAAAATTAAATCATATCTACTATAAAACTAGATTATATCTACTATAAAACTAGGTTATATCTACTATAAAACTAGATTATATCTACTATAAAACTAGGTTATATCTACTATAAAACTAGATTATATCTACTATAAGGCTAAATTATATCTACTATAACACTAGGTTATATCTACTATAAAACTAGATTATATCTACTATAAAATTAAATCATATCTACTATAAAACTAGATTATATCTACTATAAAACTAGGTTATATCTACTATAAAACTAGATTATATCTACTATACGACTAAATCATATCTACTATAACACTAGATTATATCTACTATAACACTAGATTATATCTACTGAACTCGAGCCCCAGGAGGAAACCCACGCAGACACGGGAAGAACATGCAAATTCCACACAGAGGACGACCCCCAAGGTTGGACTACCCTTGGGCTCGAACCCAGGACCTTCTTGCTGTGAGGCAACTGCGCTAACCACTGTGCCGCCTGAAACTAAAATGATTTGTAAATTCATGTTTTTTTCCAGGAGAAACAGTTTTCATACCAACGCACTCCATATCTTGAACTTAATGATCAAACAAGCAATTTCAATGAATAAATAAATAAGAACACTCATTGCGTGTGTGTGTGTGTGTGTGTGTGTGTGCGTGAGCATGTGTGTGTGCGCGCGTGTGTGTGTGTGTGTGCCTGGTTGTGTGTGTGTGTGTGTGTGTGTGTGTGTGTGTGTGTGTGTGTGTGTGTGTGTGTAGGCCATGCTTTGCAGTAGGCTCTCAAGGCATCACCAGGCTGAAAACAGTGACGGGTGTTCAGGTGCCAGAAGCGGGTGCGACAGCCCACAGCTGTTACAGCGAGTTAGTGGCACATGACTGGACAGGTTAGTCCTGCTGTTAACCAAGACCGGCTGAGTGGGTGGGTGTAGTTAAAGCCCCAGCAAATCAAGCGGCCCGGAGGTGGATCAGAAAATGGGCGGGGCCTGACTCACCTTTGTTGAAGCTCCTCCTCCACAGATTTGAGAAGGCTCCTGTTTTACAGACAAGTGGAGTGAATGAGGGAGGGAGAAGAAACAGAGAACAGAGGTGAATTAGGAACAGGACAGCAGAAGAGAGAGGAGGACAGGAGGAAGAGAGAAACAGCAGAGTGATTCATAACACGATGGAAACCTTTTGTTCCTTGTCGTGATCATCACTAACAGCTGAAGTTGAAGCTACACGCTAAAGTAATGAGATCAGATACAAGAACGTAGAAAAACTTCTCTCAGTTCGATCCCACTCCAATCTCCCTCTGCTCCTCCCTCCTTTTATTCTGATGAGAGTTCTGCACCTGCCCTGAGAAACTCAACCACATCTGAGACCTGTTCTGCCAGCTACCAGCGCCCTTTCTCCTTCATGTCAGTACTTCCTGCTCTACCCTGTGACTGGCTGCAGGTCTGCTTCTCTGAACACCTCTCTGTCTTCACCAGCAGCCCACTAACCAGCAGCCCACTAACCAGCAGCCCACTCACCAGCAGCCCACTCACCAGCAGCCCACTCACCGGCAGCCCACTAACCGGCAGCCCACCCACCAGCAGCCCAATAACCAGCAGCCCACTAACCAGCAGCCCACTAACCAGCAGCCCACCCACCAGCAGCCCACTAACCAGCAGCCCACTAACCAGCAGCCCACCCACCAGCAGCCCACTAACCAGCAGCCCACTCACCAGCAGCCCACTCACCAGCAGCCCACTAACCAGCAGCCCACTCATCAGCAGCCAAACCCACCAGCAGACAACTCACCAGCAGCCCACTCACCAGCAGACAACTCACCAGCAGCCCACCCACCAGCAGCCCACTAACCAGCAGCCCACTCACCAGCAGCCCACCCACCAGCAGCCCACTCACCAGCAGCCCACCCACCAGCAGCCCACTCACCAGCAGACAACTCACCAGCAGCCCACTCACCAGCTGCCCACCCACCAGCAGACAACTCACCAGCAGCCCACTCACCAGCAGCCCACCCACCAGCAGCCCACCCACCAGCAGCCCACTCACCAGCAGACAACTCACCAGCAGCCCACCCACCAGCAGCCCACTAACCAGCAGCCAACTCACCATCAGCCCACTCATCAGCAGCCCACCCACCAGCAGACAACTCACCAGCAGCCCACCCACCAGCAGCCCACTCACCAGCAGCCCACCCACCAGCAGCCCACTCACCAGCAGCCCACCCACCAGCAGCCCACTAACCAGCAGCCCACCCACCAGCAGCCCACTCACCAGCAGCCCACCCACCAGCAGCCCACTCACCAGCAGCCCACTAACCAGCAGCCCACTAACCAGCAGCCCACTCACCAGCAGCCCACCCACCAGCAGCCCACTAACCAGCAGCCCACTCACCATCAGCCCACTCATCAGCAGCCCACCCACCAGCAGACAACTCACCAGCAGCCCACTCACCAGCAGACAACTCACCAGCAGCCCACCCACCAGCAGCCCACTAACCAGCAGCCCACTCACCATCAGCCCACCCACCAGCAGCCCACTCACCAGCAGCCCACCCACCAGCAGCCCACTAACCAGCAGCCCACTCACCAGCAGCCCACCCACCAGCAGCCCACTCACCAGCAGCCGACTAACCAGCAGCCCACCCACCAGCAGCCCACTAACCAGCAGCCCACCCACCAGCAGCCCACCCACCAGCAGCCCACTAACCAGCAGCCCACCCACCAGCAGCCCACTCACCAGCAGCCGACTAACCAGCAGCCCACCCACCAGCAGCCCACTCACCAGCAGCCGACTAACCAGCAGCCCACCCACCAGCAGCCCACTAACCAGCAGCCCACCCACCAGCAGCCCACCCACCAGCAGCCCACTAACCAGCAGCCCACCCACCAGCAGCCCACTCACCAGCAGCCGACTAACCAGCAGCCCACCCACCAGCAGCCCACTAACCAGCAGCCCACCCACCAGCAGCCCACTAACCAGCAGGCCACTCACCAGCAGACCACTCATCAGCAGCCCACTCAGAAGCCCCCAAACTAAACCACAAATACCATGTAAATGAATACCATGTACATTAATACCATGTAAACCCAAATACATCATCATCATTTTGCAAACAAAATACATCATTACAGAAAGCATCACATTCCCAGAGGACATTTTCAGCCCTTTACCTGAACCCCACTCTGCCTTTTGTTGTCACCACAGTAGTTTCACACATTTACACACACACACACACACACACACACATTCATAGACACAAACACACAGGGATACAAGCACACGTGCACAAACACACACAAGGAGTTCACAGGGGCAAGTTTTATTATGATAATCACACAAGACAGAGCTCTCTCTTTTCTCATCCTCTCTTGTCATCTTCTTTTCTCATCTTCTCATCCTTCTCTTTTCTCATCTTCTCTCCTTCTCTTTTCTCATCTTCTCTCCTCTTTTCTCATCCTTCTCTTTTCTCATCTTCACTCCTCTTTTCTCATCTTCTCTTTTCTCATCTTCTCTCCTTCTCTTTTCTCATCTTCACTCCTCTTTTCTCATCTTCTCTTCTCATCCTTCTCTTTTCTCATCTCTCCTTCTCTTTTCTCATCTTCTCTTCTCATCCTTCTCTTTTCTCGTCTCCTTTTCTCATCCTTCTCTTTTTTCACCTCTTTTCTTATCTTTTCTCACCTTCTCTTTTCTCATCCTCTTTTCTCATCCTTCTCTTTTTTTCAGCCTTCTCTCATTTCTTCCTACCACTTCGCTAGGGTGTTAAAAATACAAACCATGTGCCTCCACCAAATGAAGAGACAGAAAAGATAAGAGAAAAACATTGAGAGAAGGCCAATAATTACACTGAAGAGAGAAAAGCAAAATGAAAAGAATGTGAGAGAGAGAGAGAGAGAGAGAGAGAGAGAGGGAGGGAGAGAGAGAGAGAGAGAGAGAGAGAGAGAGAGGGAGGGAGGGAGGGAGGGAGAGAGAGAGAAGGGCAAGAGAAAGGAGCAGAGATGGAGAGAGAATGCCAGTGAAAGTGGTAGAGTGAAAGAAAGGACCTGAGAGACAGAGAGAAGGAAGTAGGCTTACTTGTTTCCTCCCAGAAGGCTAGGTGACTCGCTGCCGTACTCCAGCCGCAGGTCCTACACACACAACAAACTGCATCAGTTCCCATGGAAACACCGAAGACGTCCAACTAAAACCTGCTATGTGCTGGATACCGACACTGATTTATCTTTTGGCTAAGTTCTGGGTAGAACTGAAAAGATGGACAACTTAATTAACTGCTTACTGCTTATCCATTAAAATCCATCCAATCAATGAACCAATTAAAAACAATCCACCACAAAGCAACAAAAGTATCCTACATAAACATGAACACAAACATATGTCTTTGAATAACTGGTTTACTACACATGTGGGAGCATATACTAACATGTGTAAATATACACGCAGAAAGGGTCACAGATCTGGTCAACTCTTCAGGAAGTTTGAAAAGTAAGAGCAAAAATAGTGTAACAAGGAAGTGTTCAGAAGACAGAAACACTGGGCGTGCCTTCAAGACTGAAAAAAAATACATCTGGTACGAGACAACCAACAGCAAAACAAAAACAGGGGGGGGGTACGTCAATTTAGGTGTGTGTGTGTGTGTGTGTGTGTGTGTGTGTGTGTGTGTGTGTGTGTGTGTGTGTGTGTGTGTGTGTGTGTGTCTTAAAGTCTATGGCCAGTAAGGGTGGCGTAGTGAGCAGGGTAATCTCTATTAACAGATCCTACATAGGCGTTCTGGCTTTCTGTCTGCGTGACATTGACCAACCACATTCTAGTTGGCGGAGCTTTCTACAGGAAACCTGCTTTGGTTGTGTGTTGTAACAGTCCGTGTGGAGCCTGCTTTGGTTGTGTGTTGTAACAGTCCGTGCGGAACCTGCTTTGGTTGTGTGTTGGTAACAGTCCGTGTGGAATCTGCTTTGGTTGTGTGTTGTAACAGTCCGTGTGGAATCTGCTTTGGTTGTGTGTTGTAACAGTCCGTGTGGAACCTGCTTTGGTTGTGTGTTGGTAACAGTCCGTGTGGAATCTGCTTTGGTTGTGTGTTGTAACAGTCTGTGTGGAATCTGCTTTGGTTGTGTGTTGTAACAGTCTATGTGGAATCTGCTTTGGTTGCGTGTTGTAACAGTCCGTGTGGAACCTGCTTTGGTTGTGTGTTGTAACAGTCCGTGTGGAATCTGCTTTGGTTGTGTGTTCTAACAGTCTGTGTGGAATCTGCTTTGGTTGTGTGTTCTAACAGTCCGTGTGGAACCTGCTTTGGTTGTGTGTTCTAACAGTCCGTGTGGAACCTGCTTTGGTTGCGTGTTGGTAACAGTCCGTGTGGAATCTGCTTTGGTTGTGTGTTGTAACAGTCCGTGTGGAATCTGCTTTGGTTGTGTGTTGTAACAGTCTGTGTGGAATCTGCTTTGGTTGCGTGTTGTAGCAGTCCGTGTGGAACCTGCTTTGGTTGTGTGTTGTAACAGTCCGTGTGGAACCTGCTTTGGTTGCGTGTTGTAACAGTCCGTGTGGAACCTGCTTTGGTTGCGTGTTGGTAACAGTCCGTGTGGAACCTGCTTTGGTTGCGTGTTCTAACAGTCCGTGTGGAACCTGCTTTGTTTGCTTGTTGGTAACAGTCCGTGTGGAACCTGCTTTGGTTGTGTGTTGTAACAGTCCGTGTGGAACCTGCTTTGGTTGTGTGTTGTAACAGTCCGTGTGGAACCTGCTTTGGTTGCGTGTTGGTAACAGTCCGTGTGGAACCTGCTTTGGTTGTGTGTTGTAACAGTCCGTGTGGAACCTGCTTTGGTTGCGTGTTGGTAACAGTCCGTGTGGAACCTGCTTTGGTTGTGTGTTGTAACAGTCCGTGTGGAACCTGCTTTGGTTGCGTGTTGTAACAGTCCGTGTGGAACCTGCTTTGGTTGCGTGTTGTAACAGTCCGTGTGGAACCTGCTTTGGTTGCGTGTTCTAACAGTCCGTGTGGAACCTGCTTTGTTTGCTTGTTGGTAACAGTCCGTGTGGAACCTGCTTTGGTTGCGTGTTGGTAACAGTCCATGTGGAACCTGCTTTGGTTGCGTGTTGGTAACAGTCCATGTGGAACCTGCTTTGGTTGCGTGTTGTAACAGTCCGTGTGGAACCTGCTTTGGTTGCGTGTTGTAACAGTCCGTGTGGAATCTGCTTTGGTTGCGTGTTGTAACAGTCCGTGTGTAACCTGCTTTGGTTGCGTGTTGTAACAGTCCGTGTGGAACCTGCTTTGGTTGCGTGTTGTAACAGTCCGTGTGGAACCTGCTTTGGTTGCGTGTTGTAACAGTCCGTGTGGAACCTGCTTTGTTTGCTTGTTGGTAACAGTCCGTGTGGAACCTGCTTTGGTTGCGTGTTGGTAACAGTCCGTGTGGAATCTGCTTTGGTTGCGTGTTGGTAACAGTCCGTGTGGAGCCTGCTTTGGTTGTGTGTTGTAACAGTCCATGTGGAACCTGCTTTGGTTGTGTGTTGTAACAGTCCGTGTGGAACCTGCTTTGGTTGTGTGTTGTAACAGTCCGTGTGGAACCTGCTTTGGTTGCGTGTTGTAACAGTCCGTGTGGAACCTGCTTTGGTTGCGTGTTGTAACAGTCCGTGTGGAACCTGCTTTGGTTGCGTGTTGGTAACAGTCCGTGTGGAACCTGCTTTGGTTGCGTGTTGTAACAGTCCGTGTGGAATCTGCTTTGGTTGCGTGTTGTAACAGTCCGTGTGTAACCTGCTTGGTTGCGTGTTGGTAACAGTCCGTGTGGAACCTACTTTGGTTGCGTGTTGGTAACAGTCCGTGTGGAATCTGCTTTGGTTGTGTGTTGTAACAGTCCGTGTGGAATCTGCTTTGGTTGTGTGTTGTAACAGTCTGTGTGGAATCTGCTTTGGTTGCGTGTTGTAACAGTCCGTGTGGAACCTGCTTTGGTTGTGTGTTGTAACAGTCCGTGTGGAACCTGCTTTGGTTGCGTGTTCTAACAGTCCGTGTGGAACCTGCTTTGTTTGCTTGTTGGTAACAGTCCGTGTGGAACCTGCTTTGGTTGTGTGTTGTAACAGTCCGTGTGGAACCTGCTTTGGTTGTGTGTTGTAACAGTCCGTGTGGAACCTGCTTTGGTTGCGTGTTGGTAACAGTCCGTGTGGAACCTGCTTTGGTTGCGTGTTGTAACAGTCCGTGTGGAATCTGCTTTGGTTGCGTGTTGTAACAGTCCGTGTGTAACCTGCTTTGGTTGCGTGTTGGTAACAGTCCGTGTGGAACCTACTTTGGTTGCGTGTTGGTAACAGTCCGTGTGGAATCTGCTTTGGTTGTGTGTTGTAACAGTCCGTGTGGAATCTGCTTTGGTTGTGTGTTGTAACAGTCTGTGTGGAATCTGCTTTGGTTGCGTGTTGTAACAGTCCGTGTGGAACCTGCTTTGGTTGTGTGTTGTAACAGTCCGTGTGGAACCTGCTTTGGTTGCGTGTTCTAACAGTCCGTGTGGAACCTGCTTTGTTTGCTTGTTGGTAACAGTCCGTGTGGAACCTGCTTTGGTTGTGTGTTGTAACAGTCCGTGTGGAACCTGCTTTGGTTGTGTGTTGTAACAGTCCGTGTGGAACCTGCTTTGGTTGCGTGTTGGTAACAGTCCGTGTGGAACCTGCTTTGGTTGTGTGTTGTAACAGTCCGTGTGGAACCTGCTTTGGTTGCGTGTTGTAACAGTCCGTGTGGAACCTGCTTTGGTTGCGTGTTGTAACAGTCCGTGTGGAACCTGCTTTGGTTGCGTGTTCTAACAGTCCGTGTGGAACCTGCTTTGTTTGCTTGTTGGTAACAGTCCGTGTGGAACCTGCTTTGGTTGCGTGTTGGTAACAGTCCATGTGGAACCTGCTTTGGTTGCGTGTTGGTAACAGTCCATGTGGAACCTGCTTTGGTTGCGTGTTGTAACAGTCCGTGTGGAACCTGCTTTGGTTGCGTGTTGTAACAGTCCGTGTGGAACCTGCTTTGGTTGCGTGTTGTAACAGTCCGTGTGGAACCTGCTTTGTTTGCTTGTTGGTAACAGTCCGTGTGGAATCTGCTTTGGTTGCGTGTTGTAACAGTCCGTGTGGAATCTGCTTTGGTTGCGTGTTGGTAACAGTCCGTGTGGAGCCTGCTTTGGTTGTGTGTTGTAACAGTCCATGTGGAACCTGCTTTGGTTGTGTGTTGTAACAGTCCGTGTGGAACCTGCTTTGGTTGTGTGTTGTAACAGTCCGTGTGGAACCTGCTTTGGTTGCGTGTTGTAACAGTCCGTGTGGAACCTGCTTTGGTTGCGTGTTGTAACAGTCCGTGTGGAACCTGCTTTGGTTGCGTGTTGTAACAGTCCGTGTGGAACCTGCTTTGGTTGCGTGTGATAACAGTCCATGTGGAACCTGCTTTGGTTGTGTGTTGTAACAGTCCGTGTGGAACCTGCTTTGGTTGCGTGTTGGTAACAGTCCGTGTGGAACCTGCTTTGGTTGCGTGTTGTAACAGTCCGTGTGGAATCTGCTTTGGTTGCGTGTTGTAACAGTCCGTGTGTAACCTGCTTTGGTTGCGTGTTGGTAACAGTCCGTGTGGAACCTACTTTGGTTGCGTGTTGGTAACAGTCCGTGTGGAACCTGCTTTGGTTGTGTGTTGTAACAGTCCGTGTGGAACCTGCTTTGGTTGTGTGTTGTAACAGTCCGTGTGGAACCTGCTTTGGTTGCGTGTTGTAACAGTCCGTGTGTAACCTGCTTTGGTTGTGTGTTGGTAACAGTCCGTGTGGAACCTGCTTTGGTTGCGTGTTGGTAACAGTCCGTGTGGAACCTGCTTTGGTTGCGTGTTGTAACAGTCCGTGTGGAACCTGCTTTGGTTGCGTGTTGGTAACAGTCCGTGTGGAACCTGCTTTGGTTGCGTGTTGTAACAGTCCATGTGGAACCTGCTTAGGTTGTGTGTTGTAACAGTCCGTGTGTAACCTGCTTTGGTTGTGTGTTGGTAACAGTCCGTGTGTAACCTGCTTTGGTTGCGTGTTGTAACAGTCCGTGTGGAACCTGCTTTGGTTGCGTGTTGTAACAATCCGTGTGTAACCTGCTTTGGTTGTGTGTTGGTAACAGTCCATGTGGAGCCTGCTTTGGTTGCGTGTTGGTAACAGTCCGTGTGGAACCTGCTTTGGTTGCGTGTTGTAACAGCCCGTGTGGAATCTGCTTTGGTTGCGTGTTGGTAACAGTCCATGTGGAACCTGCTTTGGTTGCGTGTTGGTAACAGTCCATGTGGAACCTGCTTTGGTTGCGTGTGTAACAGTCCGTGTGGAACCTGCTTTGGTTGCGTGTTGTAACAGTCCGTGTGGAACCTGCTTTGGTTGCGTGTTGTAACAGTCCATGTGGAACCTACTTTGGTTGCGTGTTGTAACAGTCCGTGTGGAACCTGCTTTGGTTGCGTGTTGGTAACAGTCCGTGTGGAACCTGCTTTGGTTGCGTGTTGTAACAGTCCGTGTGGAGCCTGCTTTGGTTGCGTGTTGTAACAGTCCGTGTGGAACCTGCTTTGGTTGTGTGTTGTAACAGTCCGTGTGGAACCTGCTTTGGTTGCGTGTTGGCAACAGTCCATGTGGAACCTACTTTGGTTGCGTGTTGGTAACAGTCTGTGTGGAACCTGCTTTGGTTGCGTGTTGTAACAGTCCGTGTGGAACCTGCTTTGGTTACGTGTTGTAACAGTCCATGTGGAACCTACTTTGGTTACGTGTTGGTAACAGTCCGTGTGGAACCTGCTTTGGTTGCGTGTTGTAAAAGTCCGTGTGGAACCTGCTTTGGTTGCGTGTTGTAACAGTCCATGTGGAACCTACTTTGGTTGCGTGTTGTAACAGTCCGTGTGGAACCTGCTTTGGTTGCGTGTTGTAACAGTCCGTGTGGAACCTGCTTTGGTTGCGTGTTGTAACAGTCCGTGTGGAACCTGCTTTGGTTGCGTGTTGTAACAGTCCGTGTGGAACCTGCTTTGGTTGCGTGTTGTAACAGTCCGTGTGGAACCTACTTTGGTTGCGTGTTGTAACAGTCCGTGTGGAACCTGCTTTGGTTGCGTGTTGTAACAGTCCGTGTGGAACCTGCTTTGGTTGCGTGTTGTAACAGTCCATGTGGAACCTGCTTTGGTTGCGTGTTGTAACAGTCCGTGTGGAACCTGCTTTGGTTGCGTGTTGTAACAGTCCGTGTGGAACCTGCTTTGGTTGCGTGTTGTAACAGTCCGTGTGGAGCCTGCTTTGGTTGCGTGTTGGTAACAGTCCATGTGGAACCTACTTTGGTTGCGTGTTGGTAACAGTCCGTGTGGAACCTGCTTTGGTTGCGTGTTGTAACAGTCCTTGTGGAACCTGCTTTGGTTACGTGTTGTAACAGTCCATGTGGAACCTACTTTGGTTACGTGTTGGTAACAGTCCGTGTGGAACCTGCTTTGGTTGCGTGTTGTAAAAGTCCGTGTGGAACCTGCTTTGGTTGCGTGTTGTAACAGTCCATGTGGAACCTACTTTGGTTGCGTGTTGTAACAGTCCGTTTGGAACCTGCTTTGGTTGCGTGTTGTAACAGTCCGTGTGGAACCTGCTTTGGTTGCGTGTTGTAACAGTCCGTGTGGAACCTGCTTTGGTTGCGTGTTGTAACAGTCCGTGTGGAACCTGCTTTGGTTGCGTGTTGTAACAGTCCGTGTGGAACCTACTTTGGTTGCGTGTTGTAACAGTCCGTGTGGAACCTGCTTTGGTTGCGTGTTGTAACAGTCCGTGTGGAACCTGCTTTGGTTGCGTGTTGTAACAGTCCATGTGGAACCTGCTTTGGTTGCGTGTTGTAACAGTCCATGTGGAACCTGCTTTGGTTGCGTGTTGTAACAGTCCGTGTGGAACCTGCTTTGGTTGCGTGTTGTAACAGTCCGTGTGGAACCTGCTTTGGTTGCGTGTTGTAACAGTCCGTGTGGAACCTACTTTGGTTGCGTGTTGTAACAGTCCGTGTGGAACCTGCTTTGGTTGTGTGTTGTAACAGTCCGTGTGGAATCTGCTTTGGTTGCGTGTTGTAACAGCCCGTGTGGAACCTGCTTTGGTTGCGTGTTGGTAACAGTCCGTGTGGAACCTACTTTGGTTGTGTGTTGTAACAGTCCGTGTGGAATCTGCTTTGGTTGCGTGTTGTAACAGTCCATGTGGAACCTGCTTTGGTTGTGTGTTGTAATAGTCCGTGTGGAACCTGCTTTGGTTGTGTGTTGTAACAGTCCGTGTGGAACCTGCTTTGGTTGCGTGTTGTAACAGTCCGTGTGGAACCTGCTTTGGTTGCGTGTTGGTAACAGTCCGTGTGGAACCTACTTTGGTTGTGTGTTGTAACAGTCCGTGTGGAATCTGCTTTGGTTGCGTGTTGTAACAGTCCGTGTGGAACCTGCTTTGGTTGTGTGTTGTAACAGCCCGTGTGGAACCTGCTTTGGTTGCGTGTTGGTAACAGTCCGTGTGGAACCTGCTTTGGTTGCGTGTTGTAACAGTCCGTGTGGAACCTGCTTTGGTTGCGTGTTCTAACAGGTCGTGTGGAACCTACTTTGGTTGTGTGTTGTAACAGTCCGTGTGGAACCTGCTTTGGTTGCGTGTTGTAACAGCCCGTGTGGAACCTGCTTTGGTTGCGTGTTGGTAACAGTCCATGTGGAACCTGCTTTGGTTGCGTGTTGGTAACAGTCCATGTGGAACCTGCTTTGGTTGCGTGTTGGTAACAGTCCGTGTGGAACCTGCTTTGGTTGTGTGTTGTAATAGTCCGTGTGGAACCTGCTTTGGTTGTGTGTTGTAACAGTCCATGTGGAACCTGCTTTGGTTGCGTGTTGGTAACAGTCCATGTGGAACCTGCTTTGGTTGCGTGTTGGTAACAGTCCGTGTGGAACCTGCTTTGGTTGCGTGTTGGTAACAGTCCGTGTGGAACCTGCTTTGGTTGCGTGTTGGTAACAGTCCATGTGGAACCTGCTTTGGTTGCGTGTTGGTAACAGTCCGTGTGGAACCTGCTTTGGTTGTGTGTTGTAATAGTCCGTGTGGAACCTGCTTTGGTTGTGTGTTGTAACAGTCCATGTGGAACCTGCTTTGGTTGCGTGTTGGTAACAGTCCATGTGGAACCTGCTTTGGTTGCGTGTTGGTAACAGTCCGTGTGGAACCTGCTTTGGTTGCGTGTTGGTAACAGTCCGTGTGGAACCTGCTTTGGTTGCGTGTTGGTAACAGTCCGTGTGGAACCTGCTTTGGTTGCGTGTTGTAACAGTCCGTGTGGAACCTGCTTTGGTTGCGTGTTGTAACAGTCCGTGTGGGGAGCGAGAGGCGGAACACTTTGTCCGAAATGTCGTCTGGACCTAAAACGTCTCCAGAAAGTATGGATGTTTGTGTGTTGTGTGGAGGAACGTTCGACTCGTGTCGACTACTTGGGAAACAGTCCAAACGTAGACGTCGTCTCTCAACTCCAACCTCACGTCTCCAGTTGCTAATCCAACTGTAAACCATGACGGTCGCACGGAAGAGGAAGTCTTCCCGGGAAAGGGAAGCCAGCAGCGACACTGGACGCCCCGAAATACTGCCCATTTTAGCTCTGGGTTCTGAGATTTGTGAGGCATCACATGACATAACATACACGAGTCCTGAAGAAAGACATGGCATCCCTACAACCCTGTCTCCCCATGCTGACACCGAACCCTAACCTTTAACCTTCTTACGGATGGAGGCAAGCCATAGGAGCGCTTCCCTCCCTGGGAACGTCATATTATAGTTCAATGTACGACTACGTCAACACCCCACGAGCAGCTATGTCACCTTATATAGTCAGCGTGCAGCAGTGTTCACCATCAGCACCGCTCACTTCAGTCTTCCACTTTTGTAATAGTTTTTTTATTCTTCTTCTTTGCTGTAATAGTTTTGATAGATATTTCATAGCTTTACTAGCTATGTGTCTGTTTCTTTTGTGCTCGGATCTGCTGTTTTTTAGTCTTGTGTATTTGCTGCCTTGGTTGTTTGTTTTTTCTTTTTTAACTTGTGTAATTCTGAGAGTTTTGAGCAACTGCGATAGAAACGGTTTCCCTCGGGATTAATACAGTTTTATTTTATTAAAAATAATTACTAAAATATTTATCAAAATATCTAATTATTTATCAAATAATTATTAAACAGGTTATTATTAAATAATTATTAAATACATAATCATTATTAATAATTATTTAGTAAAATAATTTCTTTTTACCAGTTGATGGGGATGGGGTGAGGGGAGGGAAAACAGGGTGGAAAATGTTTGCTGTGTTTTTATATAATTGTTATTCAATGCATAATGTTCTGATTTGCAAACTGAAACCAATAAAAAAACATTTTAACAAATAAAAATAAAGTTTTCTGGATCCGAGTTAGGATGGAAGTGAGCGGGTTTACCCATGCACAAAGATATGAGGTTGAGGGATCGTCTGTTTGTGTGTGTGTGTGTGTGTGTGTGTGTGTGTGTGTGTGTGTGTGTGTGTATGTCCTTCTATCTGTGTGGCTCGTACAGCAGACTATCAAGTCTTTCCCCTCTATCCACCCATCATTCCATCTAAACTCCTCCATGCCATTTGCCCTGCCTGCCACAGTATTGGGAAGTGTGTGGTATACCGACATAAAAACGATGACGGAAACGAGAATTCTCGTCACCATGACAACTACTTAGTGAGTCAAGGGAAACAAAAGATTAACAAAAACCAACACTTTAAGACAAATTTGGTTACCACAGACAAAGAAAAAAGACAACAAACAAAAACAACCCACAAGTTGACAGCCACAAGAGTCATCAATGTGCAAATGGAGCGAGGCAGAGAAGACAAGTAAAGAAAGAGGCACGCGCTGGACAGATGGAGCAAATGAAAGAGGAGACAGAAAGACGAATGGACTCAGACAAAGATGGACAGAGTGGAAGACAAAAGGACAGAAGAAGCAGGGATGTGACGGAAGGCAGTAGAACATAAAAAAGGACTATGTGATGAGCCTGGGGGGGGGGCGGATGGAGAGAGACAAAGAGAGCGAGTACTACCAGGTTAGATTTCGCGGTATAGTAGAGCTCCTCAACACAGTCCAGATAGCGCTCAGAGTCACACTGGTTGGCAAGACAGAGCGAAAGAAACCTCAGTTAATACACTGACCTGGATGGATGGAGGGACAGAAGGAGGGAGGGAGGATAACAGGATGGGATGGGTGGATAGCAGGGTAGGAATATATGGATGGATGGATGGATGGATGGATGGATGGATGGATGGATGGATGGATGGATGGATGGATGGATGGATGGATGGAAGGGAATGGACTGATAAATCTACCCGGAAAAGAGGCTCCCACTTGTGAGGGGTGGAAGTTACAAAAACAATAAAGCAAACACTGAACTGGTTAAACAGTAGCAAATGAAACGCTGTCTTGAATGAATTCCATCACAGTAAATGTTGCATCACATGAACCAGAACAACTACATTCTAATGTTGCATCACATGAACCACAACAATTCTGAATCAAATGAAATGCAGTTATATGTGATACTGAAATGCTGATTGAAATTCTACATATGGATCATAATAAGCCGATGAGAGACGTGACAATGCCACATGTTAAAGTGACATGACTCTGGGGTGTGAGTGGAACACATGGCGCTGGTTTGACATCATCACCTCACATGATCGCTGGCAGGAAGTATACTTTTTAAATCTGTTTATTAGGTTTTGCAATTTATTCAACATGACATCCCCTCCCTCCCTCCCTCCTGACTCCACAGTGGAAACAAAAGGGAGACGGGGCATCCAGGTGGCGTAGTGGTCTATTCCGTTGCCTACCAACATGGGAATCGACGGTTCTAATCCCCCGTGTTACCTCCGGCTTGGTCGGGCGTCCCTACAGACACAATTGGCCGTGCCTGCGGATGGGAAGCCGGATGTGGGTATGTGTCCTAGTCGCTGCACTAGCGCCTCCTCTGGTCGGTTGGGGCGCCTGTTCGGAGGGGAGGAGGGACTGGGGCGAATAGTGTGATCTTCCCACACGCTATGTCCCCCTGGTGAAACTCCTCACTGTCAGGTGAAAAGAAGCAGCTGGTGACTCCACATGTATCGCAGGAGACATGTGGTAGTCTGCAGCCCTCCAGACGGGGTGCAGCAGAGACCGGGACGGCTTGGAAGAATGGGGTAATTGGCCGGGTACAATTGGGGAGAAAAGGGGGAAAATTCCAAAAAAAAAAAAATCATCACAGATACTTTGTGATTTGGGGCATATGAGAAAATGTCTTATAAAATTCCCCTGTATACCTGTATATCTGTATACCTGTATACATATAACTGTATAACTGTATACCTATATACCTGTAAACCTGTATATCTGTATACCTATATACCTGTACATCTGTATACCTATATACTGTATACCTGTATATCTGTAAACCTGTATATCTGTATACCTATATACCTGTATATCTGTATACCTGCATACCTGCATACCTGTATATCTGTATATATGTATATCTGCATATCTGTATATATGTATATCTGCATACCTGCATACCTGTATATCTGCATATATGTATATCTGTATATCTGTCAGGACCCGGGAACTTGCTATTTTGTGTGACTTTTATGGCTTCTTGGATCTCAAGTGAAACTCGTCTGCCAAGGTTGCCGGAAAGCATCTCTTCAAGTACGGGATAGCATATATTATCAAGAGGGTGGTAGTGGTCCCAAATACCCAGAGGGCATTCAGAAGAGTGACGATCAGAACAGAAGTTTAGAAAGGTTTGGTGTCTTATCTCTTGTACCTGAAAGAACCAACAGCAGCAGGTGATTCATGTTAGTCATCAGTCTGGAAGCGACAGCTAAATAAGCTTGATAGACAAGAAGTTTACTTGCTTTGTCCCCTGTCTCAAAAACACGCTGTCTAGACTTAAGCAAAAGTCCTTCTGCCTTACTAGTTGATAACATATCAAACTGGGCCTGGAGGTGAAGGCATCTATCATAGAGTGCCGGAGTTGGGGCAGTTGCATACCAATTGTCTAATTATAAAATTTCCTTGGAGATCTCAGAAAATTTAACTGCTTCTGACTTTCTGGCATGTGAAACATGAGAGATTTTCTGACCCCGTAGATGAGTTTTAAATGCTTCCCACACAGTCGAGTGGGAGACACTAGGGGTTTGATTATTCATTCATCTTCAGCCGCTTCTCCGGGGTCGGGTCATGGTGGCAGCAAGTTAAGTAGGGCACTCCAGACGTCCCTCTCCCCAGCAACACCCTCCAGCTCCTCCTGGGGGATCCCAAGGTGTTCCCAGGCCAGATTTGACATTTAGTCTCTCTAGTGAGTTCTGGGTCTACCCCGGGGTCTCCTCCCAGTTGGCCGTGACCGGTAAACCTCCAAAGGAAGGCGCCCAGGAGGCATCCTGATCAGATACCCAAACCACCTCAACTGGCTCCTTTCGACACGAAGGAGCTGTGGCTCTACTCCGAGCTCCCTCCAGCTGTCTGAGCTCCTCACCCTATCTCTAAGGCGGAGCCCAGACACCCTACGGGGTTTTCTTAGTTAAAAATAAAATCTAATTTGAAAAGAAAGGAACTCCTTGAAAGTATTATTGGACAGCAGTGGGGAGTTAAAGCACCACAGCCTTGATGGGACACAGCTTCTAGATAAGTTGATCTCCATAGAGGTGTGGGTGTGGTCCGATATAACAATGCTGTGGTACTCACATGACTTAACCTTTGATAAAGGTCTATCATCCACCAGAAAGAAATCTATCCGAGAGTATGTCTGGTGTGGGTGTGAACAGAATGAGTATGCTTTGGTTGATGCGAAGTTAAACCTCCAGGGGTCAGACAAGCCTTGCTGTTCAGTATAGGAGGCCATAACCTTAGCAGAGCCAGAAAGAGCTCATCATTGGTAGAAGACCTATCAAGAGTGTTGTCTTAGACCAAGGTGAAATCCCCCCCCCCCAATAATTAAAAAAACTGTTGTCTACGCCTGGTAATATAGAGAAGAATTTGGAAATAAACTGGTTGTCACCCAAATTAGGTGTGTATACACAGGCGAGGAGTATAGGAGTGTTTTGGATGAGACCCGATACAATAACATAGCAGCCCTTGGGGTCAAAAATAGAGCTGAGTAGTTCAAAAGCATTCTTTTTTCTTTTTCTTTTTTTTTACCACTTAAAATGGCAACATCCGTGGGCTCTACCATTAAACTTCGAGTGGAATAAATGCCCAACTCATCCCTTCTTGAGTCTTGGAGCACCAGAGGTGCACAGGTCTATCTCCTGGAGGAAAACTATGTCAGCCTTTAAGTGTTGTAAATGGAACATTACTGTGTTTAATTTGGTAATCTTGTTCAAACCCTTAATGTTCCAAGAGACAAAACGAATACTGCCCTGAATAATGTTCAAATCAGCCACTTGGGATGTGGGAGAAGTAATGTTCAGCATATTGCCATTGCGACGAAAGCCATATGGTAGTTACACACACAAGTGGGGGAAAAATGAAGAAAAAAAAATTAACAATAAAACAAATTCTGGCTCCAGTCCCACCCCCTCCCACCTCTCACCCCAGCCTCCCTCCCACCCGCCCTAGGTGCCTTTCCAATGAAGGCACCTTGAATCCAAAACCCTGTTACAACAAACGCTTGTATAGCTGACACAATTGTTCTCTGTCATTAAAATAACAGTAGCGTCCGCGTAGCGTAGCGGTCTATTCCTTTGCATACCAACACGAGGATCGCCGGTTCGAATCCCCGTTACCTCCGGCTTGGTCGGGCGTCCCTAGACACAATTGGCTGTGTCTGTGGGTGGGAAGCCAGATGTGGGTATGTGTCCTGGTCGCTGCACTAGTGCCACCTCTGGTAAGTTGGGCACCTGTTTGGGGGGGAGGGGGAACTGGGGGGAATAGCGTGATCCTCCCACGCGCTACGTTCCCCCGGTGAAACTCCTCACTGTCAGGTGAAAAGAAGCAGCTGGTGACTCCACATGTATGGGAGGAGGCATGTGGTAGTCTGCAGCCCTCCCCGGATCAGCAGAGGGGGTGGAGCAGAGACCGGGACGGCTTGGAAGAGTGGGTTAATTGGTCAAGTACAATTGGGGAGAAAGAGGGGGGGGGGTCCCCCCCAAAAAAGGAAGGGGTGGTAATTGGAATTGCAATAAATTGAACTGTGTAAATTGCGCGTGAATAAATGTCAAGGCGATCAAACAGAATAATAATGATTTGGAATCTAATTTTACTACGATGCAATTATTTCATTTGGTAGTGTTTCAACGTTTCACATTCACCATAACTGCATTTTATTTGATGTAATATTTATTACCTGCACGGATTTTATTTGATGCAACATTTAATATGCTCACATTTTATTCAGTCAGTGTTTAATTCATTATTTTTGTTACCTCCACCCTTCTTACCCACTAATAAGTGAGAAGCCAGATCCTATTCATAAATCAACCTGGAAGCAGATGAAGATGTGGTTCAATATGGAGCGCTGAAAGACGTATAGATCTAGGTAGGGATGGAGAGAGGTTAGGTTCATGAAGGTCTTCAAGGCTCAGCATACTTCATATCAACTTTCTCTTCCAAAGCATTGTGCAAAAATGACTGACACCAATTTAATTCATAGTGGCCAGGGAATTATATGTTACAGTCATCATGATCTCCCTCCACAAATTCACTGGGTTTTGGGTATTTTTGTCACCGCTATGCCAAGACTTGAGCAAATGTGGGTACAGACGAATGCTCGAGATTTTCTTTAAAGCTTTACATGGTGAGCATTCAGCAGTGTACATAATGATGAAGCAGTTGTGTAAGTAGTGAGAGGAACCGAATTTGCATACTACTCAAAAACCTTCTTGTTTCCACACCAAAGCACACCTGGTCAATAGCTGTAGAAAATGGCTTTACAAGTCGGCCTCACAAAAAAATACGACCTTGGGAAGGGGAGGTTTCAACGCTGCACCATGCTAGATGCCCCCCCCACCCCCACCCCCATCCTGCACCAATGTATTTGGAGGGTGAGGAAGAAAAATGATCAGAGCAGAACAAAAATATTAATGAATGTCGTGACCGGAGGCAACAAAGACATCACAGTTTGCTAGTCCCGATACTGCTAATGGCAAAACGTAGATGTGCTGGTGCGCAGTGCCAGTGAGTACCAGCCCATTTCAAGCGCTGGTGACAAGCAAAGCCCAAATGGCCTCACATTAAGTTGCCTACCGTGTTGCAAAATATAGAAGTCCACACAAACAGTGGAGGAGCTAATAATTCCTGCTGCCGTAGACATGGTGTGAGGTAAATAATACAAAATTACAACACACCCCACTGTCCCACAGCACTATTTCAAAGTGTATGTCTAATATTCCTAATGGCTTGGAAGAGCAGACAACCTAGAAGTTTTTCCATTAGGGATGTGGGGCCTGACCGAACAAGGACACATGGTGTCACTGATGCGAAGCTCAACTGCTGTGTGATTTTGTTGTGAACAGAGCAATACGGGATCATCGTGTTAAATTTGTAATTGGAAGTAGGCCCAGTACTGACTGCACATTTTCCAACTCAGTAACTAATGTTACATATGTTTGGGCGGCACGGTAGCCCTGTGGTCAGTGCTGTCGCCTTACGGCAAGAAGGTCCTGGGTTTGAACCCCGGGGTTGTTCAACCTTGGAGGTCATCCCAGGTTGTTCTTTGTGTGGAGTTTGTATGTTCTCCCCTTGTCTGCGGTGGGTTTTCTCCGGGTGCTCCGGTTTCCCCCACCATCAAAAAGACATGCATGTTAGGGTTAACACTCCTGTCTGTGCCCCTGAGCAAGGCATGGCAAGACGAACGGGAGTTGGTCCCCGGGCACTGCACGGTGGCTGCTCACTGTTCTTAGCTACACAGCTAGGATGGGTTAAATGCAGAGAGGAATTTCCCCACAGGGATCAATATAGTATATCAAAATTTTAAAAAATACAGTGCCTTGCAAAAGTATTCAACCCCCTTGACAGTCATCAGTAATTTCTGGATTATAAAAGATACTCACACATCTGTTCCTGAACAGTATTATTGTCGTGAACCCATAAGCTCTAACAGCATGCTCCCACAGCCAACATAAGTTATGTTTCACTGACTTTTTGTTAATAAATTAAAAACTACAACATGGTGCTTGCATAAGTATTCAACCCCTTGTGCTCTGAAAGCTCCAAGTTTACACAAATGACAAACTATTCCTAAAACAAACTCAGGTAAACAAAACTGGACTTAACTAGTGTGCACCTGTAAGATATTAGAGTAACGTTCTGGTTTATGGGTATAAAAATCACTCTGTGTAAAGTGCATTAGCCGGGCGTGAACTCCATCAGAAAATGAGGACAAAGGAGCTGAATACTGAAGTAAGAGACAAAGTGATCAAAATGCAGAAGGCAGGAGAGGGACACAAAAGGATATCCATGTGTTTGGATGTCCCACTGTTGGATCCACTGTCAGAAAGTGGACACTGTATCACACCTCCCAGGCACTTTGTAGGACAGGCCGTCCCTCAAAGCTAAGTGTCCAAGCAAGACATGGGCTGGTGAGGAAAGACACAGATGATCCTGCAATCACTCTGAAGGAGCTCCAGCGGTCAGTGGCTGAAACTGGAGTAGATGTGCATGGGTCAGCCTTAACACAAATTAACAAATCTGGGCTTTATGGGAGGGTGGCGAGAAAGAAGCCGTTGCTCTATATGCTATGCATATAAAACCATGCTTGGAGTTTGCTACCAAACATGAGAGAGACCCAGTTAGGATGTGGTAAAGGTTTTGTGGTCAGATGAGATGAAAGTTGAGCTTTTTGGCCAAAACTCAAAGTGTTATGTGTGGTGCAAACCTAACACTGCTCAGCCCTAAAAAACACCCTCCCTACTGCAAAGCATGGCGGCAGCATAATGCTATGGGGTTGCTCTTCCTCTGCAGGCACTGGGAACCTTGTTCACATTGAGGGAAGAATGGATGGAGCCAAATACAGGGAAATATTGGAAGAAAAGCTGTTGCAGTCTGCCATAAAACTGAAGCTGGGGAGAAGGTTCACCTTCCAGCAGGACAATGATTCTAAGCACAAGGCTAAAGCAACAATGGCATGGCTCAGCAACAAAAAGGTGAAGGTTTTGGAGTGGCCAAGTCAAAGTCCGGACCTCAACCCCACTGAAAATCTGTGGCACAGACTGAAAATCACAGTTCAGAGGCCCCAACCCACCAACCTGTAAGACCTGTAAAATTTTGCCAAGAAGAATGCGCAAAGCTTGTACATACTTACCCCAAGAGAATCATGGCTGTTACTGCAGCCACTGTGGGGGTCGAATACTTATGCAAGCACTATATTTTAGTTTTAATCTATTAATAAAAAGTCAGCAGAACATAACTTATTTTGGCCTTGGGAACATGCTGTTAGAGCTTATGGGTTCACAAAAATAATATTGTTCATGAACAGATGTGTGAGAGTATCTTTTATAATCCAGAAATTAGTTATGACTGTCAGGGGGTTGAATACTTTTGCAAGGCACTGTATTATTTACATAATATCATGATTGCACATTGTAAAATAAATTCTTTTGCACTGGTTCAACAGAGTTAAAGTTATCTAATCTGAAACATGGTTTTTAGCTAAGAAAAGCACGATGACAAAAGGCTAAGAGAGAATAGCAGCAGGGGTGCAGAAAAAATATATTGCCAACTTTCTTAGCATTGAGGATTATAAAATTAATTTGAAAATAAAATGATAAAAATAAAATTAAAAAACATGAAATCTTAAGTGTCTTATAAGAGCATATATTTTTAGACGCACTTACTCCCAAACATTAATGGTACAGCTAAATGTGAGGCTTAATGTGAATTTGCGAGTGACTGAGTTAGAAGTGAGGTTCACGAGGTGCTTAACATCTAAGACGTATGGTAACCACAGATTTAAAGTTACCAACCTGAAGTGTCGCATGCAAACTAATGTCCTTATTGACAGCTGATGACAATATATGAATATCTAAATCATCAACACTTTTGTACTTGCTCATTTTAAACAGTAAATAAATCCAAGACCATTTTGGCAAGTTTGCTGACATCTAAAGGTTGGAAATCAGTTAGAGTTACTCTGTGATGTAAGCATAGCAGGAAAAACACAGCTGCAGCAAATGGCATTAATATTGTGTCTGTTGGATGTAGGTGTGCCGAAGAACCAGCACTGGACAGTAGCACTGACAATTGTTGGTGCTGCTTCTGTCTGTCTGTCTATGTGCCAACGCTGATAGGTGTGCTGGTATGCCTAAACCAAAAACACTAATTATTAATTTGATGTGACTTACTTCCTCCTACTCCTTTTCCAATATTTAACAAATAATCTGATGCATACGGAGATTTGTTTGCTGAGTTTGATGCGTGGATTTGTTGATCACTTCAGATTATTGGCAAATTGCATCCTGATTATTTACATGTTTGAAATAAATCATCATCATTGTCATTCATGTGACAATTAACAAAGGATAGTTATCATTTGCACTGCATCTGGGCTGTAAGCTCAGGTAGTGCCAGGTGTGATGAAGCAGCAAAGTTGTTACAGCTGGCAAGCAAATATAGCAGACAGTCAGTCAAGACAAGTGCATAGAAGAACTTGACTATCAGAAACACCAGTAGTTAAAACCCAGATTTAACCACGTTTCAACCACACGGTAACAACACCGGTAATGATTATATTTAAAATTGATCTTGAGGGGCGTGTGGGTGGCATGGCAATCTATTCCATTGCCTACCAACACAGGGATCCCGGTTCGAATCCCCCATGTTACCTCCGGCTTGGTCGGGTGTCCCTACAGACACAATTGGCCGTGTCTGCGGGTGGGAAGCTGGATGTGGGCATGTGTCCTGGTCACTGCACTAGCCTCCTCTGGTTGGTTGGGGCGCCTGTTCAGGGGGGAGGGGGAACTGGGGGGAATAGTGTGATCCTCCCACACACTATGCCCCCCTGGTGAAACTCCTCACTGTCAGGTGAAAAGAAGCGGCTGGTCACTCCACATGTATCGGAGGAGGCATATGCTAGTCTGCAGCCCTCCCCGGATCAGCAGAGAGGGTGGAGCAGAGACCGGGATGGCTCGGAAAAGTGGGGTAATTGGCCAGATACAACTGAGGAGAAAAGGGGGGGAAGATCTCTGGGGCATAGGGTGACTAAACACCACTCTGCATACTGCACTCCACACAGTAAAGAAAAACGGTGATGTTCATAATTTTAATTTTGAGAAACATAATCCATACAGGATCATCAGCTTTACCTGGATTCTTTTGGTTAGTGATGACACCCTTTAAAAGTCCATTCACATGACTATGTGATTAAAAAAAAAAAACAAGGAGAAAAAAGTTTCTTTTTAAATTCTAAAGAGCCCCATTTTGCCACAAATCAAGTTGTTTGTTTCCTTTCCTTCCAGCTAAACTACCTGCACAGACATTAATGTTCAGCTCGACAAAGATGAACCGATAGACTTTGACTGCCGGGCAGGTGAGGGTCATGCTTGTTTGTCTTGGGAGGTACACAAGGAAAACACGCAGAAAGAACCATTAATAACTCACCGGTTCATGGTGGGGTTCTGTCTCTTTCCTCAGTGGAGGGTCAAACTTCACCTGATCAACTGAGGAACAGAAAGGAAGAGAGAGAGAGAGAGATGGAGAGAGAAAGTTGATGTGTGTGACATCTCTCAACTGGTGCAAAGTTTGAGTCACATTCTTGTTGATTTGTCTCTTCCTGAAATACACTTTCTGTATATGGGGCGCCTTGATGGCTTTGCCAGTTAGTATGTGCACCATGACAGTTAGTTGCACCACAACAGTTAGTATGTGCACCATGACAGTTAGCTGCACCACAACAGTTAGCTGCACCACAACAGTTAGTATTTGCACCATGACAGTTAGCTGCAACACAACAGTTGGTATGTGCACCATGATAGTTAGCTGCACCACGGCAGTGAGTATGTGCACCATGACAGTTAGTATGTGCACCACAACAGTTAGTAAGTGCACCATGACAGTTAGTTGCACCACAACAGTTAGTATGTGTACCATGAGTTAGTATGTGCACCATGACAGCTAGTATGTGCACAATGACAGTATGTGCACCACAACAGTTGGTAGTATGTGCAGCATGACAGTTAGTATGTGCATCATGACAGCAGGTGCACCACGACAGTTAGTATGTGCACCATGACAGTATGTGCACCACAAGTTAGTATGTGCACCATGACAGTTAGTATGTGCACCATGACAGCATGTGCACCACAACAGTTAGTATGTGCACCATGACAGTATGTGCACCATGACAGTTAGTATGTGCACAACAGTTAGTATGTGCACCATGACAGCATGTGCACCACAACAGTTAGTATGTGCACCATGACAGTTAGTATGTGCACAACAGTTAGTATGTGCACCATGACAGTTAATATGTGCACCACGACAGTTAGTTGCACCACAATGGTTAGTATGTGCACCATGACAGTTAGTATGTACACCATGAGTTAGTATGTGCACCATGACAGTTAGTATGTGCACCATGACAGATAGTATGTGCACCATGACAGTATGTGCACCATGACAGTTAGTATGTGCACCATGACAGATAGTATGTGCACCATGACAGATAGTATGTGCACCATGACAGTTAGTATGTGCACCATGACAGTTAGTATATGCATCATGACAGTATGTGCACCATGACAGTTAGTATATGCATCATGACAGTATGTGCACCATGACAGGCTCAGACCTAACCACCACTTTATGGTACTCAAAGCCTGCTCACAATCTTTCTATTTATTTATTTATTTGGATTCACCCCCCCCCCCTTTTTTTTTTCTCCCCAATTGTATCAAGCCAATTACCCCACTCTTCCGAGCCATCCCGGTCTCTGCTCCACCCCCTCTGCTGATCCGGGGAGGGCTGCAGACTACCACGTCTCCTCTGATACATGTGGAGTCACCAGCCGCTTATTTTCCCCTGACAGTAAGGAGTTTCACCAGGGGGACATAGCATGTGGAGGATCACACTATTCCCCCCAGTTCCCCCTACCCCCTGAACAGGCACCCGGACCGAACAGAGGAGGTGCTAGTGCAGCGACCAGGACACATACCCACATCCGGCTTCCCACCCGCAGACATGGCCAATTGACCTTTCGCAAAGTCCCGCCCCCCTTAGTTACTGTTGCTATGCCCTTCAAGCATTTCAGAAGTATCCAGGAAGTAGCCGGAAAACACCAAAACATGAAGGAAGAAATCAGCGCATTCCCAGAGAAAATAAATGATGTATTTTGGAGTAATTCATCCTTAATATCAACCCGTGAAAAGCAGAAGGGGCTACAGTACGCGGTGGCGGGACACATTCAGAATATTCAAAGTAAAACTGACTTGCGTGGACTCCGGGCTGCTGGGGGCAACTGTAATGGAGGGTAAAGCTTACCAGTTGCAATCAAAGAATGAGAAACCCCATCAACCAATTCTGAAACACATTGTGGACCAGCTGTGCTCTTGCACTGTAGGGTAAGTTACATATTTCAGCTGTTATTGGTATATTTTTGAAAATCCATTGTCAACATCACCATATTGTAGTGTTGATTTTGGCCAAGGTTCCCCATAGCGTTCTTTTATCCAGGCTTTCTCGGGGGTACTGTATGGACTCCTGGGGGTCGCAGGGTGGCCAGGTACATGCCCCGGGGCAAGGGGAACCGCCCCATGATTTTTTTTTTAACCTTCGGACCAGAACCGGTATTTTCAACAAAATAAGGCAAACGAGATGCCCCCGCTGGCGGGATGACTTTTCCGAACGACCGGTCCCCACCTGGAGCTCACAGAGGGGGAGAAACGTTTAAAATAGGCCGGATATGAGGAGGTCAGACTGGCCAGAGACCATCCCAGCCGACCCTCCCCGCGGGTCTTGATGCTCTGAAATGAAAGGTGGAACCTGGCTAACCTGTGGCTAGCATAACCAAGTTATGTTAGTGGACTAGCTATCATTAGCTATCATTACATTAGGTATCTCTGGCCACAGACTAAACTGGTTATGTTCATCAGGTACATTAATAATGTCATTTTGTTCGTCAGTAATACGTTGCTATGTTAATAATGGTAATAATAATTGTGTGGGTAAAAGTAACAGTAATAAGACGTTAGCTGTTTTAGCTATCAATAATAGCTAGTAGCAAGCTTAGCTTGGAGCAGGCAGGTATTTTTGTTGATTTTGGATGGATTAAGCTAGCCATGGGGTCTGCTATACTGCCAAATCTATTGCCGACATTGCCCTTCTTGTATTATGGGTTTCGGTAAGGGAAAGAAAATTACACCCCTCCAAACTTTTCAGATATCTAGTATCCGATTTGCAGATCCCATAGGCACACCGTTTCAGCATTTTGCTATGTGTTTGAAAGCTTGACGGACCTCCCTCACATAGAAACCGTTGCTAAGGTAGGATTGGACAAGCACCGTTCTGGGGCGGTACTTTGCGAAAGGTCAATTGTGTCTGTATGGATGCCCGACCAAGCCAGAGGTAACACGGGGATTCAAACCGGCAATCCCCATGTTGGTAGGCAATGGAATAGACCACCATGCTACCCGGATGCCCCACAATCTTTTCTTTTTTTTTTGTGGAAAACTTTACTTTCCGATTTTCAAGGTTTTTTTTTTTTTGGAACAGATATACAAGACACATGAACAACAAAAATACAAATAAAAAAACTTATAGTAACCCCCCCCCAGGCTCAACTAAAGAGAGAAAAAAAGGACTATGCAGGGACTTCTTATTCCAATGCCACATAATAACTGTGTTTTTGAAGACAATATAAAGTTGTACACATATATCTGTATAAATATTGTCGTTACAACCAACTAAAAAGTACATTCAGTAAAACGGAAAACCTACAATAAAGTGTGTGAAAGGACTGCAGGTCAGAGTAAAGTTTGCATCAGCATATGAATAGTCCACTTCCGCTACACTATGGGACAGTTCTGTTAGACGCTGTTCATGTTTCTTTCTCTCATGTGCTGTGTATGAGATTATTTGGCCTCTAAGGTCAACAATGCTTCGTGGCACGCCCCACAATCTTTACTGCGGGTAGTCTTTCACCAAAAATACCTCACTGAAGCCATCCATACTGCAATGAGATGTGGTAATTTCAAAGTAAAGCAGTCTGTTGTAGGACTAGAGAAGTGACACTATTCATTCATTCATAAAATGTACACACAGTAGTTTATTTAGCTGCTCATGTGAAGTGTAAGTAAATACTTACAGTTTATCTCTGACAGTGTCTTTCCTTCCCTGCTGCTTCTACTGGTTGATGGGATACGATGAGGAACAGAGACTGGAGACTGTTGGGAGAGTGCAAAACACACACACACACACACACACACACACACACACACACACACACACACACACACACACACACAAAAACACACACACACACACACACACACACACACAGTCAGTCAGCAGTCCAAGAGATATACAAGAGAAGAAATGTTCAGTTTAGTAGACATTTTACAGATCACAGCAGATTCAACGCATTAGTAGAAAACAAACCATCAAACAAACAACAACAACCCGCCAGTCAGTCATTTCCTGTTTGTGTGAATTGATTACGCTGCAAAATGACAAAACTCAGCCAAACCAATGCAACACAAACAGCTGGCCAGCTAACAACAGCGTCCAGTTTCAGCTTAGTCATGATGTGGGTCAGGATGTAGGCCTGTGCACCAGTATATCTGTGTAGCGCAACATTAAATGACCTGACATATGGTGTTGTGTGGATGCTGCAGTTTAAAGCGCCTCATTGTACCATGAGGTGATACAGTTTCTTCGTTTTTACCTACCAACCTAAGGAATTGATCCTTAACCCTTACAATGTCAGAGCAATTCTCAACTCCAGAACTATAAACGGCATTTGCAACTATTTGCAATAGTGTGCCAAGAGAAAACAGGTTTTCATGTGACCAGTCACTTCAACCGGTGATTTGTCTGATCAGTCTTCCCTCTTTGGTTGAGTGCTCATGAATCCATGAAATCATCTGTTGTTATCATCAGTTGGAAGGAAAACCTGCATACTCTTGGCACCCCATAACACATGGTGACCTCTGTCTTCTCTATGGACTGAATTACACAGGGAAAGGAACAAGAGCCCGACCGATAAATCGGCGTGCTGATATTATCGGCCGATAGCTAATTGCAGATAAACCAGTACCGGTGTTTACAACGGCCGATAAGTGAAAATTAAAAAAGAAACAGAGACGAAAGATTGTCGTTATGTGGAACACTACAAATCAACAGTCAGCTGACCCGAGCAGAGTAGACCGCGGTGAAGTTAGTTTTAAGTTGGTTCTCGACATTCACTCCAGATCCAGTGGCTTTCCTGGTGGTTAAGAGCGAGCACTCAGAGGTGAGCTAACCATCCTCTTACTGCCAACACTGGGTGGAACTGAGTGGGAAGAAGCCACTGGATCCGGAGTGAGTCAATCAAATAGCCAACCTAAAACCAACTTCACTGTGGTGCAGAATAGCCCACGACGGGAGATCATCTGTGCTCATGTAAGTTGATAATTGTTGCATGCAATACATTAATTAAATAATAAATAATAATAAATATCCTCCATCACTTCTCCTCTTTGCCTAAATAAGCCTGACAACAATCATGTCAACTATGCCTGGTTTGTCTTGATGCATGCTCAATAATCCAGGTAAGAAAAGCCAAGACGAATGAATCAGCTCATCTGGACACAACGTTTACTGACAGAAAAGTTTCATCACTAATCTTCAGTCTCACCTGACATCAGGTGTCCCCATCCTTATAAACAATACAGTGGCATAACGACCCAAACCAACGACAAGTTTCATATGCAAACTGCCGTGACCATTAACTAGAGTCCCAATGGCCACGTGCACTATTCACAGAGGATTGGGAGCGTTTGTAATCACAACACTGTAAGATGTTTCACCAGGAGGATGTGGAACATGACAGGTTAGTCTTCTTACACTGTGAAGTTGCAATTGGTGATGGGGGACATTTGACTGTTGATGTTTACCACAAACCAACAAATACTGACCAGTACTTAAGGTTTGACTCTCACCATCCACTGAAGCACAAACTAGGAGACATCAGGACGTTGGACAACCGAGCTGACAACGTACCCACCGACACAGCAGCCGGGGAAGGGGAGAAATCCCACATTAAACAGGTCCTGGTTAAGTGTGGTTATCCTAACTGGGTGTTTGTCAAAGCCAGGAAGATGCCCAAACAGTAGACCAGCCAATCGAAGAGAGGAGAAGGACAACAGCTGTCTCAGTGTAAACCAGTGCTGATTCTGTATGTGGCGGGAGTGTCGGAACAATTGAGACGCGTATTTTCCAAACACCGTATCTCAGTTCCTTCCAAACCCCAAAGCAATCTTCAACAGAAGTTGGTCCACCCCAAGGATCAGGTCCCCTGGCACAAACAGAGCAATATAGTGTAGCTGTTAAGTGCCAGGAGGATTGCCATGACTTGTGCATCGGGGAAACCAAACAGACGATAGCCAAGAGGATGGCAGAACACAGGAGAGATAACACGTCAGACCAGGACTCCACAGTCTACACCATCTACAGACCAGGACTCCACAGTCTACACCATCTACAGACCAGGCCTTCACAGTCTACACCATCTACAGACCAGGACTCCACAGTCTACACCATCTACAGACCAGTGACCACTTTCAAGGATGAGGATGTGCACATCCTTGATAGAGAGGAACACTGGTTTGAACGGGGCGTCAAAGAGGCCATATGTGAAGAGGGAACGACCATCCCTGAACTGGGTGGGGTGGGGGTGGGGGGCTAAAAGTACATCTGTCACCATCTTACAATGCTGCGATGCAAACATTCCCCAATCCTCTGTGAATGGTCACACCCATATTTGCATATGAAACTGATTGTTGGTTTGGGTCGTTATGCCAATGTATTGTTTATAAGGGTGAGGACACCTGCAGTCACTGCATTGTTTATAAGGTGGAGACACCTGCAGTCACTGTATTGTTTATAAGGGTGGGGACACCTGTAGTCACCGTATTGTTTATAAGGGTGGGGACACCTGCAGTCACTGTATTGTTTATAAGGGTGGGGACACCTGTAGTCACTGTATTGTTTATAAGGGTGAGGACACCTGCAGTCACTGCATTGTTTATAAGGTGGAGACACCTGCAGTCACTGTATTGTTTATAAGGGTGGGGATACCTGCAGTCACTGTATTGTTTATAAGGGTGGGGACGCCTGCAGTCACTGTATTGTGTATAAGGGTGGGGACACCTGTAGTCACTGTATTGTTTATAAGGGTGGAGACACCTGCAGTCACTGTATTTTGTATAAGGGTGGGGACACCTGCAGTCAGGTGAGACTGAAGAGGTCACTTAGATGATGATGAGACGTTTCTGTCAATAAACGTCCAGATGACCTGATTCAACCTTCTGTAACATGCCTGGTTTTGCTAGAGTAACATGAAAGCCGGTACCATCAGTCAAACATCAAACTTATGTTCACCATTATGATAGTCGAGTGGTGTAGGCCAAGCTCTTAATAAACTAGAGTGTAGGTTTATTCATCAAACAGTCTGGAAGTTCTAGCTCGTAAACTAACAACGGTCCTATCATTTCCCCCTTGTCATGTCTAAAAACTCTCTGGCAACATGGCTTACAGCAGCTTATAACACTGTCCACCGCTAAACCAGGTAGCCCACAAAGCTAGCTAATGCCGTGTTCATCGGTGCAAGACTGCTAACGTTAATGAGCGGTTAAACCACAGCATTTAACTCATACCTAAATGAAGCCATGGTAAATATGTCTGTGACTCATGTACATAGTTACAGTCGGTGCATTGGGAATTATGAAACCAGAGTACACGTAGATCAGCTGGACAGGTATCTAACATGGCTTGGCAGCCAAACAACATTTCTAGCTTCCCCTTCAACAGGAAGAGGTGACACCAGCTCCACCTTGATGAACACTGTCAACACGTTTCCTGTTGCGTTGCTTTCCGTTGGCTTTGTTCTCCTCACTACATGTTGTATTTATTTGTATTTGTTTGCCTCGTGTATTCTGTGGAGTGTTGGTGTGTTTAAATGCTGCCGCTGCTACACAACAGTTGCCCCTCTGGGGACAAATAAGACCTACTTGACTTGAAATGTGTAGTGTGAAAGCCCCCCGCCGCAGGTCCTCGTTGCAGACAGTTGTGTAGTGTTAGATGCATTCAGCAGCAGCGTTTACTCTGCTGACGGTATCAGTGTACTGTGTAGTGTAAGATGGGACAGGGTCAGTGTTAGCTATTACTTATGACAATAACACACGTTTATCTTTAAACTGCTTTATGTCCTCTTATCTTGGCGAGGACTCTGATGTAACTACACATGATCAGTTAATTATAATTATTATTATTTACAGTAACAATTATAATAATTGACATAAATGTCTACACATGATAAATGTTAGGGGACATTTTTGTTTATATGTTTCTGAGGGGAAAAAAATCAGCTGATACTATCAGATTTTTAAATCCTCAGATATCGACACTGATATCCTGTATCGATCGGCTCTAAAAGGAAGCCCTACCCCTGGCAGGTATGTTGCTATATTCTCACCAGCGCTCTGTACAGGAAGTACAACCTCCAGTGGATAAAGCACAGGTTAAGTGCTATACTCTAGCCACTGAGCAACATCAGGGATGGAAGTGTTGGTGCTACGCTCTGACCACTGAGGTACGCAGGGATTTGAACCCATGGGAAGCCAGCCTAGCAACCATGAGTCACTCTTGGCTCAAGTGGTCAAGTGTGATCTACTGAAGTGTGGCGTGCTGTGTATCTACAATAGGTCTTATTTCAAAAATCCAGTCCAGTAAGTGTAACCCAGGCAGCTAACTTGTGTTGTGGAAGATAACGTTAGCACAGTCATCCTCTTCAGTGTCAGAAGTCTCATTTTATTTTTAGCTAATAGTCTCTAAACACAGCCAATCCTCAGGAGGTTAAGGGGTGTGGCCTTGAGTCCACAAGACTCTTGACAGGGAACTAGCTGACTGACTTGCATTGCCTTTACAGACAACCATTAAAAAATGAACTTAGTTGGAAATTTTGTGTGAGATTTTAAAAAGGAAGTGATGCTTTTTTTATCTGAGTGTAAAGGACGTTTTAGAAAGGTACAACAGGAATATATGAAATTACATGTATGAGTATTTAGAACTGCATAGAGATTGATGATGACCTACGTATATGCAACACTCCATATTCAAACATAAAGTCACAAGTTTAAAAAGGAATTAGTAATGAGCTTAATTTACCAAAGTACATGCCGAGCTATCCAGCACCAACACATCCACCTCAAACCATGCATGGACAGGAACTGCATTAACACACAACAATAAAACACAGACACAAAACCCATACTGCTAATCAGTGGGTTTTAATAGGACCCTGGACTTATGAAGCTAAAACACCACTTCTGGGCCAATTCAAGTCCTCTCTGGACTCCAAACATTAGCATCTGTAGCGCAGCAGTGGCACAGTCCTGGACTGATGTCATTCACCTCTTCCAGCCTATCCACCACTGTAACACAAAACTCATGTTTCTCAAAAAGGTTGCATCTATTAAGGTGGAATGGCAGTAAAAATGTTCTGGACTGTTGGGTGCAACAGACAGGTGGAGCAAATAATGTGTAGACAATTCAAACAGTCAGACAAGTTCTTTTTTTGGGGGGGGGGGTTCCCCTTTTCTCCCCAATTGTACTTGGCCAACTACCCCACTCTTCCGAGCCGTCCTGGTCGCTGCTCCACCCCCTCTGCTGATCCGGGGAGGGCTGCAGACGACCACATGCCTCCCACATGCCGTAGCGTGTGGGAGGATCACGCTAATCTTCCCAGTTCCTCCTCCCCCCGAACAAGCACCCCGACCAACCAGAGGAGGTGCTAGTGTGGCGACCAGGACACATACCCACATCCGGCTCCCCACCCGCAGACACAGCCAATTGTGTCTGTAGGGACGCCCGACCAAGCCAGTAGCAACATGGGGATTCAAACCGCCATCCCCATGTTGGTGGGCAACGGAATAGACCGCCACGCCACCTGGATGCCCGTCAGACAAGTTCTTGATGATAGAAAAGTACACAGATTTGTTTTTATGCTTTACTGTGATTTTCTTAACATTATCAAACTTGTTATATTGTGCTACTTGGAAAACGCCAACGCTGTACCACCCAAATGAAAGTAAAGACAACAAATCAGTATTTCTACACACAGTCCCACCTACACCTGTCTTGGGGCAATTTTTTTCAGCTAAGGAAGGGTAATGACATCAAACCAAGAGGCAGCCTTGTACTGTATATGAGCCTGGTTATCTGTTTAATGGCGTGCTGGTGGTAGAAAACTAGAATAGATGGAACTGGCCTTCACTGACACACTGTTGTAGTCTTTGCTGCTCCAACTAACGTGGTCACCGGTGAATCTGGGTAATGTCATGGTAGGTATTTTTCTCTGATCAAATGCCAGTTTATGCCAGTTTGACACACTCAGAGTTGGAATATTCAGGACAAATATGTGGCAGCTTAACTGGTTGAAACAAATGATCGATCATGAATGCCAATTTGAATCAGAAACCACGAGATACTCGTTTTACTTTTGTGTTTGGCACCTAAAGCCTGTTACAAGTATTAGAAGAACATCACTACAGACACTGCAGCCCAAACTGGTACCTTCCTACGTGCCGCAAAACGAGGCGCACGCCGAGCACCGGGGCTTATGGGTAGAAAATGGCCCCGATACTTAAACTGAGGAGGCAGGGGGAGCAGGGGCAGAGAAAGGTTGAGAGAGAGAGAATGGGAAGAGGAAAGAGAGCAGGGAGTGGATGGTGCAAGTGGGAAGAAAACAGAAGGGAAAGAGAAGCAGGGGAGGATGGAGGAGGGCAGAAGATGATGAGTGGAGTGAGGCATAAGCAGGAAGCAATGATTGTGTGTGTGTGAGGGGGGGTATACAGAAACAAATTGATGAAGGGGAAAGAAAGACAGAAGGACAGGAGATTGAGTAAGAGGAAGATGAGGTGAGAGAATGAAGGAATCAAAGTTAATTTAGATCCAGTATAAAAACAGGACAGCAGGAGCTGTGATCTTAAACAGGTGGCTGTAGTCACACAGCTGCTGACAACACACACTGCTGTGTTTACAGCAACAGAAGGTGAAAGGTTACCTACCTCTGGTTCAGGGTCATCATCATCGAAGTCGTTGTAGGTGCTGTGGTCGGGGTTGTTGGCTTTGTCCAGCAGCTCTATAGCGAGCGTCCGACTGAGAGGCTGAGACACAAATGGGTGCTGGAGGAGACAGACGCAACAGACAGAATGTAAGACAGGGGTTTACAGATGTGTCAGTTAATCAGGAATCAGGAACAGCAACATTTCACCTCATGTACTTGCATATATGAAAAGAAACGAAATGTCGTTTCCCCCAGCCCACAGCAGCCCACAGCAGTACAACACAAAGACAAAAACACACCCAACAACTACAAGAACACACATATTCAAACCAACACACATATCCAAACTAAACAAAAAAAATCACTGTCCAAGGGAACAAACGCCAGTCAGGATGACCGTCGGAACCGCTGGTCTGCACGGGCTAGCAGTTAGCTTAGCCTGCCCTGCTTCCATGTCCTGTCAGACTGCCCTTGGTGTTACCTCCTCGGGTGCAGCTCCAGGCAAAGCCGTGGTCCCTGGGCCCACATCACAGCAGACCAAGCTCTCCCAGCTGATCCAGCGCCAGCTCTCCCAGCCAACAAACGAAGACAAAACTTAGATGCAGACGTGGACAAAGACACCACCTGGACGGTACTGGGTGAGGCCACTGCGAACATGAATTTGTGCCGCCATCTTCCCACACCGGAAGCAGTGTGGGACACGATGTGGGTCATGATAATGATATGAGAGCTAAAAATATATTGGAGCCTATCAGAGGGCTGAAGTAAGTTTAAAAACAACATATTGAATAGATATAGGATGGATGAACAAAGAGCTGGTCTGGAATAACATGACATGTAACATGACATGTAAGGTGCCTTGTTTGACTTGTACTGTTTTGTTTATTTTGATCTCTATGCATTGGCTTTTCTTTTCTTTTTTTCCACTTTTGTTTTGTCTTGAAAGTTTTGCTTTGGTTTGATTTGATTGATAAAGTATAAGAAAGGGGTAGGACCAGAAAAGTTCTTTACTTCATCCTACGCCCTTTTCCAGCATGGTCTAGTTATTACTTGTGTTGTTACAGAGAGTTTGCAAAATATGTTCACTATTATTTCCATTTGCTCTGGTAATCCTGCCTGTGTATTTTATTTTGTTATTTTAGCATCTTCGAAATAAACGAAACGAAACACGCTGGGGACAACCAGCAGGTCACAAAATATGGTGTGCTCATTCTGGATACATAGAAACTTGAAGGAGGTAAAGTTGTAAGTTGGTATTTATGTAATGCTGACTACTGATGTGCAGTTCGTGAACAGATCACTCAAAAATACAGACTCTTTTAAGTGAGTGAGTTGAATCGACTCACATGAGAACGTGTCAATCTTTCAAACAATGGATTCCAGCAGACCTCAGCACAGACAGTAAGGGACGAAGATGCCGTACCGATTACAGAATGATAACCCATGAGCACGAGCCTGAAGCACGCCTGCCTGTGCAACACACTGCAGCGATAATTCACATCTTTCTCTTTTTTTTTTTGCCAAAAGCTCTAATTATTTGATTCCACTGCCCTGAATTATTCTCATGAACTCAGAACAGATTAAAAGTTGTGCTAACAACCACACAGAGGCAGCAGAGACAGGCAGAGGATGAGGCGCAGAGCTGTACAGCTCTCTCCCACATACTACACACACGCCTCGTTTTAAATGAGTGTTTTTAACCCCGTATGGACAAACAGGCTGCTGAGCCCTCCACACCATCCCTGTCCATGTCTCTGTTCAGCCCTCCACACCATCCCTGCCCATGTCTCTGTTCAGCCCTCCACACCATCCCTGTCCATGTCTCTGTTCAGCCCTCCAAACCATCCCTGTCCATGCCTCTGTTCAGCCCTCCACACCATCTCTGTCCATGTCTCTGTTCAGCCCTCCAAACCATCCCTGTCCATGTGTCTGTTCAGCCCTCCACACCATCTCTGTCCATGTCTCTGTTCAGCCCTCCAAACCATCCCTGTCCATGCCTCTGTTCAGCCCTCCACACCATCCCTGTCCATGTCTCTGTTCAGCCCTCCAAACCATCCCTGTCCATGTCTCTGTTCAGCCCTCCAAACCATCTCTGTCCATGTCTCTGTTCAGCCCTCCATACCATCCCTGTCCATGCCTCTGTTCAGCCCTCCAAACCATCCCTGTCCATGTCTCTGTTCAGCCCTCCATACCATCTCTGTCCATGTCTCTGTTCAGCCCTCCATACCATCTCTGTCCATGTCTCTGTTCAGCCCTCCACACCATCTCTGTCCATGTCTCTGTTCAGCCCTCCATACCATCTCTGTCCATGTCTCTGTTCAGCCCTCCATACCATCTCTGCCCATGTCTCTACTGAGTCCTCCACACCATCTCTGTCCATGTCTGTCCTACAGGACCTGGCTGAGGCACAGCCTTGCCACAGTCATGTTAATTTCATTCATCACATGAGTGGCAGGGGTAGCCTGCTGGTCATGAAATAATAGTTTTTTAAAAGTGAATCAAATGAACTGATTTAAAAAAAAGTCTTTATTCTCAAACAGCTCAAAAGAAATGAGTCTGTTAAGAGTCACACTTCCCCCAATGCTGACAAGCAAACTTTAAGCCAAGTGGAAGTTTTGATACTAGTATAATAATACCTTGGAGCTGCCACATGTGTTGTGTGTGTGTGTGTGTGTGTGTGTGTGTGTGTGTGTGTGTGTAAGTGTGCATCTGTATGTATGTATGTATATGTATAGAAAATTATTTTGCCCCCCCCCCTTCTTTTTTTCCCTCCCCAATTGTACTTGGCCGATTACCCCACTCTTCAAAGCCGTCCCGGTCTCTTCTCCAGCCCTTCTGCTGATCTGGGGAGGGCTGCAGACAACCACATGTCTCCTCCCATACATGTGGAGCCACCAGCCGCTTCTTTTCACCTAACAGTGAAGATGTCTGTGAATGTTCTCATTCATCCAGGTCGTGGTTCTCCAAAGGAGTTGAATCAAGTGCAACTGGACTTGGTATATATCCGTGAAGACGTTTCGCCTCTCATCCAAGAGGCTTCCTCAGTTCGTGCCTTTCTGACTGGACCAAGCTAGTCTGACTGGCTGCTGATGAGACTCAGCATTTATCCTCTAGGAGTCGTTGTCAGAGCTATAGATGTGCGTGGCTCTCCTGTGCTCCGATGTCCAGCCGCGCCCGTCGTTATCGGAGCTATTGATTTGCATTTGTTTAGCCGCGATGGTCGTTGGGGGTGTTAGTTTCGACTTCATTGTTCAGTGGTCACGAGAGTCATTGGAGCCATTAGTGAGCGACTGTTGTTCTTGGAGGCTAGGCTTCTTGAGTCTCCTGGGTAGAGATGAAAGGACGGCATTGTAAGTGGGAGATAGGTGGTGTAGCAGACCTCCTCCTCTGTTGAGGGATGGTTTTTCCAGTTTCGCATAGATGGCTTCCTTCACCCCTCTTTCAAACCATCTATCTTCCCTGTCCAAAATGTGTTTGTTGCTGTCCTGGAAGGAGTGTGTCTTCTCCTTTAGGTGTGGATAGACTGCTGAGTCTTGTCCCGAGGAGTTTGGCCTTCTGTGTTGGGCCATCCGTTTGTGTAGTGGTTGTTTGGTTTCTCCTATGTATAGGTCAGTGCAATCCTCATTGCATTGTACAGCATACACCAGACTGCTTTTCCGGGTGTGTGGTACACGGTCTTTGGGATGAACCAGTCTTTGTGGGAGTGTGTTGCTGGGTTTGAAGTATACCGGGATGTGGTGTTTGTTGAAAATTCTCCTGAGTTTCTCGGAGACCCCAGAAAGATACGGGATGACTGTGCTCTTCCTTCTGTTCCTTTTCTCCTCGTCGCTCACCTGGTTGGTCTTTTTGGAACGTGTTGCAGTTTTCACAAAGGTCCAACTGGGGTAGCCGCAGGTTTTTAAAGCTCCCCTCAGGTGTTTGTGTTCTTCTCGTTGGGCCTGAGTGCTGCTGAGCACATTGTCAACTGCAAAGGTCAGAAAGGCACGAACTGAGGAAGCCTCTTGGATGAGAGGCGAAACGTCTTCACGGATATATACCAAGTCCAGTTGCACTTGATTCAACTCCTTTGGCTAACAGTGAAGAGTTTCACCAGGGGGGACGTAGCACGTGGGAGGATCACGCTATTCCCCCCAGTTCCCCCTTCCTGCCGAGCAGGCAGACCAACCGACCAGAGGAGGCACTAGTGCAGCGACCAGGACACATACCCACATCTGACTTCCCAGCTGCAGACAGACAATTGTGTCTGTAGGGACGCCCGACCAAGCCGGAAGTAACACGGGGATTCGAACTGCCAATACCCATGTTGGTAGGCAACGGAATAGGCTGCCATGCCACCCAGTATGTTGGCTTTTCAGTAGCATTTTTTGCTCTTTGTTATCTGGCATTTATAGGAAGCCTTTCCAGCTATTAAAAATGTCAGTGGGATAGGGTAGCATGGTGTTACACAATACACCTTTTCATCGCTCACCTGCAGCAGTTTCTCAGCTGTTGGTCGCTTCTTTGGATTCTTGGTCAGGGACAGTTTGACAAAATGGTGGAAGTTATTTGTCCTTTTCCGAGACGGAGACAGCGTGTGGGACAGAAGAAACAGAAAGCGAGAAAATAAACTGTGTAGAAATATTTTTAAGACACAGACAGACATGGATTGAGTGAAATGAAGTGCAGCTTGGTGAGAACAAGCTGTTCAGAATGATTTGTACACTTCGGTCTATGTGCCGTATGAAAACCTTGCTTCAAAAACAGAGAAAGGGGGCAAAACAGAGACAGAATCGTGTCTTACCATTTGACTTTATCTTTCAATTTGGGAGGCTGAAAATTACTCTTCGTCATTAAAAACAGCGCCCTATAGGAAAACAGAGGGACAGGGGTTATCAGCATCAAACCCACTTGGAGATGTGAGCGGCCATTAGATCAGTGTGACAGAACAAAGCTTCAGGTGAGGCTGGGTAATATATCAATACTGTGACATGAGACTAGATACCGTCTGGGATGTTGGACATGGTAATATCGAGATATGGCATAAGTGGTGGTGTCTTTTCCTGGGGTTTTTTTTAGGACCCCCCCCCCCTTTTTTTTTCTTCTTTTCTCCCCAGTTGTATTTGGCCAATTACCCCACTCTTCCGAGCCGTGCCGGTCGCTGCTCCATCCCCTCTGCTGATCCAGGGAGGGCTGCAGACTACCACATGCCTCCTCCCATACATGTGGAGTCACCAGCCGCTTCTTATCACCTGACAGTGAGGAGTTTCACCAGGAGGACGTAGCACGTGGGAGGATCATGCTATTCCCCCCATTTCCCCCTCTCCCTTGAACAGGCGCCCTGACCAACCAGAGGAGGCGCTAGTGCAGCGACCAGGACACATACCCACATCCGGCTTCCCACCTGCAGACACAGACAATTGCGTCTGTAGGGATGCCCGACCAAGCCGGAGGTAACACGGGGATTCAAACCAGTGATCCTTGTGTTGGTAGACAATGGAATAGACCACCACGCCACCCAGACACCCTGTCTTTTTCTGGTTTTAAAGGCTGCATTACAGTAAAGTGATGCAGTTTTCTGAACTTACCAGACTTTTCTAGCTGTTCTACTTAGTTATTTTATAGGCATCACTGATGATTATCTATCAAAAAACCGATTGTGTAAATGTTTTGTGAAAGCACCAGTAGTCACTCCCACAATATCGTCACAACATCAAGGTGTTTGGTCCAAAAATATCACCCAGCCCTAGCTTCAATTCCAGCACCTAAACTGTATAAGAAGACCTGATGCAAAATAACTTATGTCACACACAACTCTTCTTTATATGAATGCAGAGCAAACACGAACCATAAACACAACACACTTGCAGAAGCACACAACAACAGACATCCACATCAACATCACATCAGGTAAAGGCCCAAGATAAATGTCTGTAATTACCAGCAAACTCCATAGCAATGATTCTGGCTGCCCACATCTGTATTTCTCTGTCTGTCTCTCTAAAGGTAAAAGCGACTGTCTAGGTGTCTCACTCACATACAGACACACACACTTCCCTACCTCATTGGGTGCAGGTCGAACATGGGTGGCTGTAGCTCTGCCAACTCTATAGCAGTGATGCCCACAGCCCAAATATCACAAAGCTGGTTATAACCTCCCTTCCTCTCCACTGCTGCCACCTCTGGAGCCATCCTACAGAGAGAGGGGGGGGGGGACCGAGCAAGAGAGAGGGGGGGGGGACAGGGGGAGAGAGAGAGGAGAAAGACAGCAAGAGAGAGGAGAGAAAGGAGAGAGAGATATAAACAAGAGAGGGGAAGAGGTAGAAAAAAAGAGAAAATTAATGAGAATGATACAGGGAGAAATGTAGTAGACAGGGAAAGGGTTGGAGAGAGGGGGAAAGGCCAAGAGACACACAAGGAGAGTTAGAGAGGGGGGGAGAGGGAGTGAGGGAGAGAGGGAGACGGACAAGAGAAAGATGATGAAGGGAGCAGAGGAAAGAAAAGAATCAAGTAACCTTGATTTATGTAGCACTTTAAATCCTACAGCCAGTTTGTCCCAGTGTGTTACAAAACGGGGGTTGAGAGAGAGGAAAAACGCTGGGCAGGGAACAAACAAGGGCAATAAAAATAAAAGCCACCTCGTCAGACAGTGAAAGGGCAGTGAAAAAAGATTTGTGGCGAGTTCAAAAAAGGAAAAGATTCAGCAGATCCGATGCTTTTGGGAAGGGATCTCAGCACTGGAGTGGCCCCAGCAAAAGCCCGATCACACATGTTGACCAAACAGATGGAGACGGAAGAAGGGAAGAGTGCTCATCACGTCAACACATCCATCTGGTGATGAAACAATCTTACAGATAAGCACGCCACAGAATTTATACCGCTTACATCCCTGGACCGTCAACGCAGCAATAAAAACTACACCAGCTTTACAATTACATTCAAGACCAGTGGTGCTCAGTCACACTGATCCATACATACGCCGACTTTCCATCCATCCATCCATCCTGCTCTCAGGATAGTGGGGATGCTGGAGCCTATCCCAGCGGAGCTCTCAGAGGAAACCCACGCATGCAAACTCCACACAGAGGACGACCCGGGACGACCCCCAAGGTTGGACTATCCCGCGGCTTGAACCCAGAACCTTCTTGTTGTGAGGTGACCGTGCTAACCACTGTACCACCGTGCCGCCATATGCTGATTTTCATTCCAGCTGAACACAATCTGTTCATAAAGCAAACTTTCAACCATGCATTGGAGGATTTATTTGTCAAATCAGCTGCCATAGTGAAATGGGCTGTCATGGGCACATGGCTGAGTCCCACTGGTGTGCTGAGCAAACCAGCTCACAGTTGAGCAAGATATGTTTTCAGCATCTCACTCAAATCTTAACTTTTTCTGAGACACACGGTACTGCTTTTGGAATCAGACTTCACACATTTCAGTATGGAGACACACTGTCCGGCCGCCTGGCTGCACTGCCATGGTCTACAGATACACAACTCACCAGTAAGGGGTTCCAATGAAAGACTTCCTCTTGGCTAGGGTTGCTGTGATCTGGGCTGATACACCAAAGTCAGCTGAAGAACGGGCAAGGGACAGAGAGAGAGAGACAATGAGATTTAGAGAGAGAGAGAGAGAGAGAGAGAGAGAGAGAGAGAGAGAGAGAGAGAGAGAGAGAGAGAGAGAGAGAGAGAGAGAGAGAGAGAGAGAGAGAGAGAGAGAGAGAGAGAGAGAGAGAGAGAGAGAGAGAGAAATAAAATTTATGGGGAGAAAGGAGAGCAGGAAGAGTGAAGAAGAGCGCAAATTTCAACATAGGGATAATAGGAGATAAGGAGAAAGAATAACAAGTTAAGTCAGTGAATACTGACATTCATAGCCAATCTTTTAAAGCACAAGGTCAACATAAGTGTATTTTTCACTCACCTAGTTTCACATAGCCATTGTCTGTTAGCAGAATGTTGGCTCCCTGTAAATAACAAATGCATAGTGAATTAATACCTAGCTAAATCTTCTTCTTTTGGCTGCTCCCATGAGGGAGCGCCACAGCGGATCATCCGTTTCCATCTCTTCCTGTCTTCTGCGTCTTCCTCTGTCACACCAGCCACCTGCATGTCCTCCCTCACCACATCCATAAACCTCCTCTTTGGCCTTCCTCTTCTCCTCTTCCCTGGCAGCTCCATATTCAGCATCCTTCTCCCAATATACCCAGCATCTCTCCTCCACACATGTCCAAACCATCCTAGTCTTGCCTCTCTTGCTTTATCTCCAAACCATCCAACCTTAGCTGTCCCTCTAATATACTCGTTCCTAATCCTGTCCTTCTTCATCACTCCCAGTGAAAATCTTATCATCTCCATCTCTGCCACCTCCATCTCCACCTCCTGTCTTTTCATCAGCACCACTGTCTCCAAACCATATAACATAGCTGGTCTCACAACCATCTTGTAAACCTTCCCTTTAACTCTTGCTGGTACCCTTCTGTCACACATCACTCCTGACACTCTTCTCCACCCACTCCACCCTGCCTGCACCCTCTTCTTCACCTCTCTTCTGCACTCCCCGTTACTTTGGACAGTTGACCCCAAGTATTTAAACTCATATGCCTTTGTCACCTCTACTCCTTGCATCCTCACCATTCCACTGTCCTCCCTCTCATTCACGCATAGGTATTCCGTCCTGCTCCTACTGACTTTCATTCTTCTTCTCTCCAGAGCATACCTCCACCTCTCCAGGCTCTCCTCCACCTGCACCCTACTAAGCCTTTTTCTCCTTCCTTAGTGTCTAACCTCTCATACAACTCACCACATGCCTTTGCCACCTCTCTCTTGACTTTACGCTGCGTCTCCTTGTACTCCTGTCTACTTTCTTCATCTCTCTGACTATCCCACTTCTTCTTTGCCAACCTGTTCTTCTGTATACTTTGCTGTACGTCCTCATTCCACCACCAAGTCTCCTTGTCTTCCTTCCTCTATCCAGATGACACACCAAGTACCTTCCTAGCTGTCTCCCTCACTATTTCTGCAGTGGTTGCCCAGCCATCCAGCAACTCTTCACTACCACCCAGTGCCTGTCTTACCTCCTCCCTGAACTCCACACAACAGTCTTCCTTCTTCAACTTCCACCATTTGATCTTCGGCTCTGCCTTCATTCTCTTCCTCTTCTTGGTCTCCAAAGTCATCCTACAGACCACCATCCGATGCTGCCTAGCTACGTTCTCCCCTGTCACCACCTTGCAGTCTCCAATCCCTTTCAGATCGCGTCTTCTACATAAGATATAGTTCACCTGTGTGCACTTTCCTCCACTCTTGTACGTCACCCTGTGTTCCTCCCTCTTCTTGAAATATGTATTCACCACAGCCACTTCCATCCTTTTCACAAAATCCACCACCACCTGTCCTTCCACATTCCTCACCTTGACACCATACCTCCTCATCACCTCTTTTCCCTTCACAAACATGCCCACTGAAGTCCGCTCCAATCACCACTCTCTCCTCCTTGGGTACCCTCTCCACCACGTCATTTAACTCACTCCAGAATTCTTCTTTCTCTTCATCTCACACCCAACTTGCGGGGCATATGCGCTGATAACATTAAGCAATACACCTTCGATTTCCATCTTCATACTCATCACTCTGTCTGACACTCTCTTCACCTCCAGCACACTCATGGCACTCTTCCTTCAGAATTACCCCTACCCCATTTCTCCTCTCATTCGCACCATGGTAGAAGAGTTTGAACCCACCTCCGATGCTCCTGGCCTTACTCCCCTTCCACCTGGTCTCTTGCACACACAGCATACCTACCTTTCTTCTCTCCATCATGTCAGCCAGCTCTCTCCCTTTACCAGTCATAGTGTCAACATTCAAAGTTCCGATTCTCACCTCCACACTCCTACCCTTCCTCCTCTCCCACTGCCTCTGGACATGCCTTCCCCTCTCCTTCACCTTCACCCAACAGTAGCACAGTTTCCACCGGCACCCTGCTGGCCAAAAGTTCCGTTGGCGGTCGTTGGTAACCCGGGCCTTGACCGATCTGGTATGGAAATCTAACTTATGATCCGCATACCTGATTTGGCAAAGGTTTTTGGCCGGATGCCCTTCCTGACACAACCCTCCCCATTTATCCGGGCTTGGGAGCGACACTAAGAATGCACTAATTAGAATCTAGCTAAATAAATCACCAGTTCATTCAGTTCCAACTGACCTCTCAAGCTTGGGGGACCCTGCCCAAATTCTCTCCATCAGCACACTCACATGCATGCATTTAAATATGCACTTGGTTGTTCACACATACACACACATGCACCCAAACACCACCAACAAAAACACACTTCATATTTCTCAATTTTATCTTACCTTTATTGCTCAACTTTTAGTTGCTGTATAGAGCAAGTGTCTGTGAATGTTCTCATTCATCCAGGTCATGGTTATCCAAAGGAGTTGAATCAAGTGCAACTGGACTTGGTATATATCCGTGAAGACGTTTCGCCTCTCATCCAAGAGGCTTCCTCAGTTCGTGCCTTTCTGACTAGACCAAGCTAGTCTGACTGGCTGGTGGTGAGACTCAGCATTTATCCTCTAGGAGTCGTTGTCAGAGCTATAGATGTGCGTGGCTCTCCTGTGCTCCGATGTTTAAACATCCATAAACATCGGATCACAAAGAGCCATGGACATCTATAGCTCTGACAACGACTCCTAGAGGATAAATTCTGAGTCTCATCACCAGCCAGTCAGACTAGCTTGGTCTAGTCAGAAAGGCACGAACTGAGGAAGCCTCTTGGATGAGAGGCGAAACATCTTCACGGATATATACCAAGTCCAGTTGCACTTGATTCAACTCCTTTGGACTGTATAGAGCAACTAAAAGTTGTGTATCTATATTGACAAAACATTTTTAATTTACTCAATAATGGAAAATTTGTGTCACATTCTAAATTTTAATGTCTATAAAGCAAAAAAAAAAAAAAAGACAATAAAAATATTTGATATGGTGTTTTCAGGCTCACCTTTATGTCTCTGTGCATTTTGCCTTTGTTATGTAGATAGTACAAACCCTACAAAGAAAGTTAGTGGCCATTATTATGATGCCGGCATTCACAGAAAGGAAGAAATAATAATAATAATATAATAATAAATAATAATATTTAATAATTAGCATCAACTTTCCCAAAAGTGCTTTATAACTAACTTTCAAAAATAATAAACACAATTTGAGAGGAACCTGCATATTCAGAAAACCAGCAGTAAGGACAGATGCTAACATCAGTGTGTTACTACCCAGAGAGGAATAACTGCAGTGATGTGTAGGGCTGTCACAATTACTACATCATCACCTGATCACCATGATTTGACCTGACCGTGGTCATTTTGCATAATGGTCAGAATCGTTTCTATTCGTTTGTATAAAACAGCTGGATGAAACTAACAGAAACGTCATGTTTCATCACTATTTCCACCTCGTTTTCCACCGTTTGACTGGCGCTCCTTTAATGACGTCACCTTGTTGCGCCTCTCGCACATGAGTGGTGAATTAGCGCCAACAAACTGTTTATCTTGAGATGCTTGTTCTACAATATTCGACAACTGCATTTGGACGAGCATGTGTTGACATCATGGACATAGCTGCAAAGCCAAACACCACAGCAGCACTGTGGAAAAGGAGAGCCCCATAACTTGGAGGGGGCGATCTGTTGGATTTGCAGCAAAAAGGTGGCGGTCAGAAGTGCTACTACTACTACTACTACTGCTACTACTACCACTAGTACTACTTTTGGCGGCTCCCGTTAGGGGTCGCCACAGCGGATCATCCGTTTCCATCTCTTCCTGTCCTCTGCCACAGTGCTAATACCACAAATTTAAGAAACCATCTACAGATCCAGCACCCCAGCCAATTCGCCGAACTTGGAAAGACAGACGGCTCAGGAAACAGGGTGACTGGCCACGTACAATTGGGGGGGGGGGAGCCACAAAAAAAAAGACAATTAAATTGTTAATCGTGATTATTTTTATGACAACTAATCGCCACTAACAGCTCGTGCTCGTGACAGCCCGCCTGATGGGCTGGAAGCATGTGGACTTTATCTGAACTGGACTCTTCAGAAACAACATACTGCACGGTTATGAGACGCACCAGTGACCAGTATTTTTCTTTTTGTCCAAATGGGCTGCTTTGTGTGAGTCGACTCAGACAGACAACAGACACACTGACTGACAGCTGTACACTGAAAATGCATCCTCTGTTATCAGTGCATGAACAGAACAAGTGGGTCGGACCAGAACTTCTTCTTACCCCTTCTGAACATGATCGTATTACTTGAGCTGCTTAATTCTTGCTTATATGTTGCTGAGGATTTTATCTGTTTTTATTGCTTGTGTTTTCTTTAACTTCTTTAATAAAATTGATTACTTGATTGAAAAAAAGCTTTAGCGACCTGTATTTGTAACACAAATGTATCAAAATTGCAAAAATATTATATAAAGTTAATTTGCAAAAACAAACCCAAATGTTTGACCTTAAAAACAAAACCTTGTTACCCTTTTAAAAATACTTGTGGACAAATAATGGCAGGTACTTTACACAGCCCATGAAAATATAACCACACTGACCATTTTACACAATGACAGAAAATTGTAAAAGTCCATTTAATCAAACATTCGAATAATTTAACCAAACATTCAAATAATTTCTTTCTTTCCTTTTTTTTTAGATTTTTTTCCACCTTTTCCTCCCCAACTGAATTTTGGTCAAACACCCCACTCTTCTGAGCCGTCCCGGTCTCTGCTCCACCCCCTCTGCTGATCCGGGGAGGGCTGCAGACTACCACATGCCTCCTCCCATACATGTGGAGTCACCAGCCACTTCTTTCCACCTGACAGTGAGGTTTAACCAGGGGGACGTAGCGCGTGGGAGGATCAAGCTATTCCTCTCAGCCCCCCCCCCCCCCACCGAACAGGCACCCTGACTGACCACAGGAGGCGCTAGTGCAGCGACCAGGACACATACCCACATCCAGCTTCCCACTCAGAGACACAGCCAATTGTGTCTGTAGGGATGCCCGACCAAGCCGGAGGTAACACGGGGATTCGAAACGCCGATCCTGTGTTGGTAGGCAACGGAATAGACCGCCACGCCACCCGGACGCCCAGTAATTTTCATTTTCAACTAAGCTACCATTATGTTTGAAGAGAAAAAAATATGTTTGGCATGTGAACAGAACCAGATGTTTGGCATGTGGACAGAACCAGATGTTTGGCATATGGACAGAACCAGATGTTTGGGCTCTACACACTAGGGAGATAACACTACCTTCATATGTGCATTTTAACTTCTGGAGTGATTCTGAATTGCTGGTTCATCTAGAATAGAGTAAGTATCATCTTTCTTGCTTAACAAGTTGCTACTAGTCTTATTCCAGCTGCTTGAGTATTAGTCCTTTTCTCTACACATCTGCTGCTGGTTCCTAGTGGGATCTTATTCTAGCTGTAGCTGTCTTATTCTATTTACTTATTTGTCTTATTTACTTATTCTAGCTGTAGCTGTTTTTCACCTAGTGTGCTCTTAAATATTTCTTGTTGCCTAGCTGTTTTGACTTAGTTATCCTTTTAGCTTATAAATATATTCCTTGGTAACTTGCTGTTTGCAGTTTTAATAGTATTGTGTGAGGTTTGATAGCGTTTTACATAAGTGACCGGTTTCTGGGCAACAGGCCTAGTTTCAGTGTACCTCTTTGGACAATTGGGTGTTAAGTAGCCAGGGTGTGGCCTGCACTCCTGGCAGACAATTGGCAATCAGTGTTCTTTAAATCACTGCTGCTGCTTGGAAGCGACAGGCAAACAAGCCTAGATTGAACGAAGGCTAGAGTGAACAAAGACAAGTGCGACGTTTTCAAGCCAAGACTTCGTCAAGCACGGACTGTTCTTTTTAGATCCGGTCAGTCATCTGTATTTTGTGTACCTAGTATAGACTATGCGTTTCCTTCACATTCCTGTCCTTTCCTCTTCCCGGGGTTGACATAGACGTTGGGTCACTCCTAGATGCTGTGACCCTACCTATCTCATCTATCCCACTCTCTCTACTCGCGTTGAGCAAGTGGTGAAGGGAGGGCTCTGGAATTGCCAGTCTGCGGTGCCGAAAGCTGAGTTTATCTCAGGCTACGCATCCTTGCTCTCCCCAAACTTTCTTGCTCTGAGACCTCGATCATGCCAGAAAACACTACCACACCCGCGGCTCTGTCTGATGTGTACTCTTTTTCTCACACTCCCAGAGCTGGAAGGCGAGGTGGTGGTACTGGCCTACTAATCTCCCTGAAATGGAAATGCTCTCTTGTTTCCATTCCACAATTTTCTCCACCCTCTTTTGAATTTCATGCTGTTACTGTCTCTTATCCAGTCAAACTGACCATTGTGGTTGTGTATCACCCTCCAGGCCCCCTTGGTGAGTTTCTGGAGGAGCTTGACACACTTGTTGTACTTCCCTGTTGATGACTCTGCACTTATCCTTCTCAGTGACTTCAACATCCACACCGACAAGCTAGATCCTCGTCTCTCTCTCTCCTCCTTTGGCCTTCATCTCTCACCCTCTCCTCCTACCCACAAGGCCGGCAACCAGCTGGACCTTATCTTTACTAGACACTGTCCTATTTCCAATCTCTCTGTTGCTCTCTGACCACTATTTCATGCCCTACTCTCTCTCCCTCTTTTCAGCCCCTCCCCCTACCCACATGGGTTTCCACTCGTAGACACCTCTGTGCTCTCTCTCTGTCACTGATCTTTTTTCCTCCCTACACCTGAATCTTTCTCTCTCCTACCCCGACACTGCTAGAGCTCTTCTTCTCTCTATCCTCGCCTCTTCTCTGGACAATCTGTCCCCTCACCTCCAGGACTGCACACCCAACTCCACCTGCCCCTTGGCTGTCCGACTCGGTACATACTAACAGATGGAGCCTAAAGGCCCAAACATACTCGGGCGGAACATACGCAGAACGTATGCAGAGCGGACTCCGCCGGACTAAAAGAGGACGTCCACAAGCCCTGTGCACGCATAGCTCAGATTTTACGACCGTGATGAGTCCGCGCTGCACACCAGTGTCAGCGGCGCGGACTCATCGCGGTCGTAAAATCTGAGCTTTGTGTGCACAGGGCTTGTGGACGTCCTCTTTTAGTCCGGCGGAGTTCGCTCCACGTACGTTCCGCCCGAGTATGTTTGGGCCTTAAGAGTGGCAGAGCGCAAATGGAGAAAAGGCAAACTCCCAGAGGACCTTCTTCTTTCCACTTTCTCCTCCTCCCTTTCTGCTGCTAAGGCTGCCTTCTATCGCTCTAAAATCCTATCCTCTGCCTCTAATGCTAAGAAACTCTTTGAAAACTTCTCTACACTTCTTCAATCTCCTACTTTCTCCCTGATGACTTCTTTGACAAGAAGGTAAATGACATCAGATCCTCATTTTCTCACCACCCGGTTAGTGCTCCTTGCACTAGTGCACCCTCATTCCCCTCTCCCCTGACGAGGTCCTCAACCTCATCACATCCAGTCACCCCACCACATGCTCCCTTGACCCGGTCCCCTCCCTTCTTCTTCAGTCTATAGCACCTGAACTCCTTCCCTTTCTAACCCACCTCAACACCTCCCTCCAGGCAGGATGCTTTCAATCTACCTTCAAGACCCCCCCCCCCTTCTTCTCAAGAAACCATCACTTAACCCCTCCGACATCAAACTACAGACCGGTTTACCTTTCTATCCAAAACTCTTGAACGTGTTGTCTTTAACCAACTTTCTTTGTGCCTCCACCAGAACAACCTCCTGGACCCCAACCAGTCTGGGTTCAGGGTGGGTCACTCGATAGAGATGGCCCTCCTTGCAGTGACAGAATCGGTGCCCTCTGCGAAAGCAACCTCTGGCCTGATACTCCTGGACCTGTCAGCTGCGTTCGACACAGTGAACCACCAGATCCTCCTCTCGAGGGGCTGGGTGTCACAGGCTCTGCACTCTCAATGTTTGCATCCTACCTGATGGGTAGCTCCTACCAGGTGACATGGAGGGGATCTGTGTCGGAGCCTCGCAGACTGACTACAGGCATTCCACAAGGTTCGGTTCTGGGTCCTCTCCTTTTCTCCCTGTACACGACATCCCTGGGTTCTGTTATTCGCTTGCATGACTTCTCTTACCATTGTTATGCCGATGTCACCCAGCTGATCTTGTCCTTTCCTCCCTCTGACACACAAGTAGAGACACGCATTGCCGTGTGCTTGACTGATATCTCGGAGTGGATAGCGGCATACCACCTAAAGCTCAGTCTGGACAAGACAGCTGATGTTCCTCCTGGGAAAAGGCTGCTCCCACCAAGGCCTGGCCATCACTATTGACAACACCGTGGTGACGCCAACTCGGACTGCGAGGAATCTGGGTGTGATCCTGGACAACCAACTGTCATTTGCTGCAAACGTTGCATCGGCTGCTCACTCCTGTAGATTTCTCCTCTATACCATCAGGAGGATTCGCCCATTCCTCACCAAGACGGCACAGGTGCTCATCCACGCTCTGGTCATCTCCCGGCTGGACTACGGCAACTCCCTCCTTGCTGGTGCCCCAGTGTCAGCCATCAGACCTCTGGAGCTTGTTCAGAAAGCTGCAGCTCATCTGGTGTTCAACTGCCCTAAGTTCTCCCACAGAACGCCCCTTCTCATGTCCCTACATTGGCTACCAGTAGCTGCTCGCATCCAGTTTAAGACTCTGGTGCTAGCCTACCGGGCAGTGAAAGGAACAGCTCCTTCCTATCTCTAGGCCATGGTCAAGCCCTACACCCCCGCCCGACCACTCTGCTCTGTTGCCTCGGGACGCCTGGTTGCCCTGTCGCTCAGAGGCCTCTGCTGCCGATCGACCCAATCACGGCTCTTTTCTATCCTGGCCCCACAGTGGTGGAATGAACTCCCCACTGATGTCAGGACAGTGGAGTTGCTGCCCATCTTTTGGCGCAGGTTGAAAACTCACCTCTTCAAGAACTACTATCCTGTTACTTGCTCTTTGCACTTATTGTATTCACTCGTTTAAAAAAAAAATCTTTCTTGCGCTTTTACTTTAGCACTGGTTTTGCTCTTAGATGCTTGTTTAGATGCACTTGTGACCTCTGATGACTAGTAGTTCTCCTGATTTCCTACGTTAAATGATGCACTTATTGTAAGTCGCTCTGGATAAAAACGTCAGCTAAATGACTGTAATGTAATCAAATACATGACACTGTACACTACCTGCAGTGTCTCCCGGGACATGTAGGCGATCTGGGACTCCGACAAAGGTCCTGTTACTAGAATGGAGAGGAATGATGTGGAGGGGGGCAGAAGAGAGGGTGTATTGAGGAAAGAAGAAAAAAGTAGTGCCTCTTTTCCAAGTTCAACAATCATTTTTGAGTGGGTGAGTTCATGAGTGAGAGAGAAACAAAGATGTGCAGATGTATGCTTGATGGTGCAAGTGTGTGTCTGTTTGTGCATGTCTTACCATGATAGATATCCTGAAGCGAGCCTCCTCCACAATACTCCATACTGATCCATAACTTGTCTCTACTAGACACACACACACACACACACACACACACACACAAGGAATACCGTGTTAATAAAACACACAGGGCGCACAAATATCCTGACACACAAAACCTCTCTGTAACTTATAGAGTGCCATCACTCGCTCAAACCATGTCTCTCTCGCTCTCTCAAACACACACAAAAGACAGAAACACACTCACACACAGAGACACACACACAATTGAAAAGGTACAAAATATAAGTTCGCTAGCCTGATACCAGTGCACCTGAATAAGGAGGAGAGGAATAAAGCAGAAATAAACAGAGCTGTCTCACTCCTCCTGCAGCCCTGCACACATGCTCCTTCACAAAGTGCACAGTCTGACTTTCTGTAACGAATGATCAAATTAATGCAAAAAAAATGTATCTATGGTATAATATACTGCTGAATAGGTTAAAAACCAATAAATGTGTCATTCTGCAAATGTGAAAACATCAGGACTTCTGGACTGTGTTTCTTTACTGTGTGGGAAACAGGACATCAGAACTGGTATACTGGGATAATTCACAAGCTAATAGCTGGCAGTACAAAACGCCAAACACCGAGGGATATAGTATGGCGGAGGCCCACATCCTACCAGCCAGCGTTGTGTTATAGCCTGAGATGAGCCGCAGTATATAATATCAGCACAAATGTACTTCCCTCTTTCAGATGAACTGCCCAGAGCCAGGTTCTTTGTTTGAGGGAACGTGTAATGTTAGTAAGACACTGTGTTAACAGTCCCATCATAATGAATGGTTAAAGGTAGAATGACAGCATTTATAACTAGCCCCTGAGTATGCTGTCTCCCTATATGCATTCATCTTTTTTTCATTCACTCCTCTTCAGCTAGGGGATTCCAAGGTGTTCCCTAGCCAGATTGGATATGTAGTCCCTCCAGCAAGTTCTGGGTCTACCTCGGGGTCTCCCCCCAGTTGGCTGTGCCCAGAAAACCTCCAAAGGAAGGTGCCCAGGAGGCATCCTGATTAGATGCCCGAACCACCTCAACTGGCTCCTTTCAACGTGAAGGAGCAGCGATTCTACTCCGAGCTCCCTCCGGATGTCCAAGCTCCTCAGCCTATCTCTAAGGCTGAGCCCAGACACCCTACGGAGGAAACTCATTTCAGCCACTTGCATCCGCGATCTCGCCCTTTTGGTCACTACCCAAAGCTCATGACCATAGGTGAGGATTGGAACGAAGACTGACTGGTAAATTGAGAGCTTTGTCTTCTGGCTCAGCTCCCTTTTCACCACAACGGTCCGGTACAACGTCCACATTACTGCTGATGCTGCACCAATCCACATGTCAATCTCCTGCTCCATCCTACCTTCACTCATGAACAAGACCCTGAGATACTTGAATTCCTTCACTTGAGGCAAAAACTCTTCCCCAACCCAGAGGGAGCAATCCACCATTTTTGGTAGAGAACCATGGCCTTGGACTTGGAGGTGCTGACTCTTATTCTGGCCATTTCACTCTCAGTTGCCAACCGCCCCAGTGTGTGCTGGAGGTCGTGTTCTGATGAAGCCAACAAAACCTCATCAACTGTGAAGAGCAGAGATGCAATTCTGAGATTCCCAAAACGGACACACTCCTCACCTTGGTTGCGCCTTGGGATCCTGTCGATGAATATCACAAACAGAATCGAAGACAAGGGACAACCTTGGCGGAGTCTTACACCCACCGAAAACATGTTTGACTTTGTGCTGAGAATGCGGACACAGCTCTCACTTTGGTTATACAAGGACCGGGTGGCTTGTAGCAACTGCCCCGGTACCCCATACTTCCGCAGTACCCACCCCAGAGTGCCCCAGGGTACACGGTCTTAAGCCTTCTCCAAGTCCACAAAACGCATGTAGACTGGCTGGTCAAACGCCCATGCCCCCCTTTAGCACTTCCGTAAGGGTAAAGAGTTAGTCCATTGTTCCACAGCCAGGACGGAATCCGCAATGTTCCTATGTGCAGTCCTCCCTAAAGCTATGTTACAGTATTTGATGAGACTGGCTACACTTCTACCATATTTTGAAAAACCCATACGCTATATCCTTTGGGGATATGTGGTTGAGCCTAAACATTTTTAAGGGCAGGAAGAACGAGCTGTAGGGACGGGGCTATTTTGTCCCAGCAAAAATACATTAAGGTGACTACAAGGACAAATAAAACATACAGCAAATTGTTAGTTTTGATGTTCATCCCATCACCATATCTATCAAACCAAATTTATTTATCAACTGCAGTTAAACAACACGGTGTAGAAACAGTAGGTGCAAGGAATGAAAAGCTTGGTCTGAGCTGAAACAGCATTCTCAAGTAAGAAATAAGGGCAGGATACATGTATAAAAGCTAATCTGAAAGTGGACAATATAGACTAATAAAATATGCATGTAATAAAAAAAAGAACATGTATGTGGCAGGGGCGTGGTGTAAATGTTAGCTGGCACGCAGGTAGTTTTAGGAGTGGCTCATGTGACCCGCATGGGACACCTGTACAGTATTGTCCTCTGTCTATTTATGTGTGGGAGAGAGAATGCCGACACGCTGGTTGAGTAGACTTTGTCATGTGTTGATAGAATCAAGTGGTTGCACGGTGGTTAAACGACTCTAATGAACTGTATTCTACCTGCAAAGGAGTTCAGGCAATGTTCATTTCTGCGCTACTCGAGTCTTATTTGGTTCATTAACATTTCTTCTTTTTTTTGTGGATTTCCCCCCCTTTTTCTCTCCAACTGTACTTTCTGGCCAATTACCCCACTCTTCCGAGTCGTCCTGGTCGCTGCTCCACCCCCTCTGCTGTTCTGGGGAGGGCTGCAGACTACCACATGTCTCCTCCGATACATGTGGAGTCACCGGCCACTTCTTTTCACCTGACAGTGAGGAGTTTTACCAGGGGGACGTAGTGCATGGGAGGATCACGCTATTTCCCCCAGTTCCCCCTCCCCCCCGAACAGGCGCCCCAACCGACCACAGCAGGTGCTAGTGCAGCGACCAGGACACATACCCACATCCAGCTTCCCACCTGTAGACACGGCCAATTGTGTCTGCAGGGATGCCCAAAAAAGCCAGAGGTAACACAGAGATTTGAACCAGTGAGCCCCATGTTGGTAGGCAATGGAATAGACCACCATGCCACCCGGATGCTCAAATTGAGGCTTGATTAAGAGGAAAATCTTCCGCTGAGCGACTTTGAAACCTTTTTCATTGCCCTTCCTGAAGTTATACAACACCACAATGTACAGATAAAGGACACACACACACACACACACACACACACACAGACACACACACACAGACACATACACACTCTTACCGGAGATAGCTGCCAAAGTAGGCTACTATGTTGGAGTGTTTACAGTCCTTCATCATTATGATCTCCTGCTGGACCACTGCAAAGTCCTCACCTGGTGTGTACACACAAACACGCAAGTGTTACTGGTTACAGGCTAGCACCGCACATGCTGGACACCAGGGCTGAATCACATACTGTTTTAGCATCAAAACTGCAATCTACGCTAGTGCAACAGTCACACTGCGAAGGATGTCATGTGTGACAAATGAGGCCCATCAGTCATGTTATGGTCCAACTTTTTTACTGCAATATAGTTTTACTCCAAAAACTAGTAAGGTTCACATTTTTCACGACTAATCTTGACTTCTTGTTTCCTGGTCTTGCACCCATGCGCTTCGTAAATGGCAAATGACCAATCAGAACCGTTGTCATTAAGGAGCGTGATGTGACGCCTCCTGCACAGGGCTGGGGATGTGGCCACAGCACTCGATATTGATCATTATCACGAGAAATGTCAAATCATTATTTCATTCAAGTTTTTGATTTTTGTGGCTTTAAAATGTTCTTTATTGTCAAAACATGACAAACACTTTTGCCAAACAGCAGAACATTTCACAAACTTGAGGTAGAACATTCAAAACAATTATGATGAAATCTTTTTTCAACATCAAAATGTGCATAAAATGCCTTTTCGGTCCTTTTTCTTCGACAAAATACCTTAATAAAAGAAATAAGTTCAGCATGAGCAGCACACATGGAACTGAAGATGGCTCAGACTGCAAAGGCTGAGTGTTTTCAAGGATTATGTCAATAAATAAATAAAGAAATGTTAATGCTGCTCAGCAGCATGTCAGACCCTCTGGACATGTGGTTTAAAACATGTTGGAAGTGTATCGCTGACAATGTACATGAAATAAATAGACACAACATCTCAGCTTGGGTCAGTATTTTCTGTACAAGTTTTTTTTTTTTTTTGTGGATTTTCCCCTTTTTCTCCCCAATTGTATCCGGCCAACTATCCCACTCTTCCGAGCCATTCCAGTCTCTGCTCCACCCCCTCTGCCGATCCGGGGAGGGCTACAGACTACCATATGCCTCCTCCAATACATGTGGAGTCACCAGCCGCTTCTTTTCAGCTGACAGTGAGGAGTTTCGCCAGGGGGGCGTAGCGCATGGGAGGATCACGCTATTCCCCCCAGTTCCCCCTCTCCCCCTGAACAGGCACACCTACCAGAGGAGGCGTTAGTGCAGCGGCCAGGACACATACCCACATCCGGCTTCCCACCCGCAGACACGGCCAATCAGCGCTGTGCATGACTGTAGTACACTGACTTCCGGTTTCTACTGCAGCGGTCATACCAGTTTACTGTGTGTTGCCGTGTGCTATTGACAATGGCATATTTTTGGTGATGCCTGCAAGATTTGCCATGGATACATGTCAACAACAAGTTACGTCCACAACTACGAGTATCCTCATCCTCATAGTTGTGGATGTAACTTGATATGTACAACTTGAAACTTTTCACCCGTTCGCTGGTAGGTGCAGGTGAAAGTTTGTGGACAGTTGTGTGCATGTTGTTGACATTTATCCATGGTAAATCTTGCAGGCATCGCCAAAAATATGCCATTGTCAATAGCACACGCCAACACACAGGAAACTGGTATGACCGCTGCAGTAGAAACCGGAAGTCAGTGGACTACAGTTATGCACAGAGCTGATTGTGTCTGTAGGGATGCCCGACCTAGCCGCAGGTAACTCGGGGATTTGAACTGGCAACCTCCGTGCTGGTAGGCAACAGAATAGACTGCCACGCCACCCGGATGTCCTTCTGTACAAGTTTTAAACAAGCAAATTCATCACCCTACAAGTTATGGGCAAGAAAGACAAGTCTGTCCACAGTGTCAGGTTTTAAAGTTGCGGTGACAGGTCAGTGTTCCTTCCTCCTGTGGAAACATCCTGTCAGAGGGAGCTGGTGGCAGGGATACACAAGTGATGGTCACAACATGACAAACACTTGCTAAACTGGAATATTTTACAAATTTCTGATGGGCTTCTTGAATCCCTCATTTTCAACAATGATTTTGCAATGCAGTATGCAACTGCACTTGTAATGTCTTTGTCGTCAGGAATGGTGCTGGGAAACACTGATACCATAGTTTGCTGCTTGGTAGTCACACTTACTGGCTTGGTGCTTGGACAGGGTCCACTGACAACACGCATTTGGGAATGTAATTTCTTACTTTCTGCATGTTCTAACAGGTGATGCTGTTGCGGATGATGGACCAGGTTTGTGGTGCTGCCCATCTTAGCTGGCACATGTCTTCAGAACAGTCTGCAGTGCACACTGCTCTGTCTTTTGTCAGATTGTAAATATCCAAAATATCTACAAACCACTGAATTTGAGTGATCTTTCTTGTTTACAATGATTTTGTCCTGCTTCGAGCTGGTCATGGGCACTGCTTTTTTTCCCCCCTCTCTCTTCTTTTTTTTTTAATGGCAGGTGCCAACTAGCGTTTAAAGTGCATTAGTGCCCGCCTCTCCCGGTGCTAATCAATTGAATTATAGCGAACATTTGTTACTTTTCAATCAAGAAAAATTATATCGAGATAATTATTATTATTGTTTTATCGCCCAGCCCTACTCCTGAAATATCCCAAATTCTTTCTAGACACCTCCCTTCACGGACAAGCCCCCCTTCTTTATGGGTAAGCAAAGTACATGGTTCCACTTTCGGTGGAGGAAGATGGCTGCGCGAATTCGCATTTGCGGTGGCCTCACCCAGGACCGTCCATGCAGTGTCTTTGTCCACGACTGCGTCTAAGTTCTGTCTTCATTTGATGGCTGGGAGAGCTGGCGCTGGATCGGTTGAGAGAGCAAGGCAGGCTAAGCTAACTGCTAGCCCATGCAGACCGGCAGTTCCAATAACACCAAGGGAGGTTTGGCAACGGCCTCACCTGGTGTTGACTGTGATGTTTTTGATGTTGTCATGAGGAGTGCGGGGAGGTGTGTCGAGGGTCTCTGGCTGGGAGAGCTGGCGCTGAATCAGCCGGGAGAGCTTGGTCTGCTTCGTCTGGTGGGCTCAGGGACCATGGCCCCTGCCTGGAGCGGCGCCCGAGGAGTAAAGGCTGAGGGTGGCCTGACAGGATGCAGAAGCAGGGTAGGCTAAGCTAACTGCTAGCCCATGCAGACCAGCAGCTCCAACAGTCATCCTGGCTGGCGTTTGTTCCCTTGGACAGTGATCTTTTGTTTAGTTCGGATATATGTGTTAGTTTGGGTATGTGTGTTCTTGTATTGTTGGATGTGTTGTGGTCTTTGCTTTGTACTGCTGTGGGCTGGGGGAAACGGCATTTTGTTTCATCTCATGTACGCAAGTGCATGAAATGAAACGACAAATGAAGTGTTCCTGATTCCTGAGATCATAAATATTTGGCTGCTGTGATCATGGACCAGCCTGGACTGATGAGGGAGTTTTAATTGAATACAATGGTCAATGTTGATTCAACCTCAACATTGGACAATTGCCTTACCTCCCCTTCTAAAATCAGCCTTGTCATTGCTCGAGACATGAACTCTTTCCAAATGGAGATACAGGCATTAAAAACGGCATATGTCCGGTGACATTATGCAACTCCTGTTTCGCAATACATAATGCAAAAAACAAAAACATTGCAATGTTCATTGTTTCTGGTACTGTTCAGCCCGATTTGACAGTTTTCGTTTGTCTGTTCTTCAGTAGATTACACAGTAAAATAATCCAGTCAAATTTAGAAGAGAAGAAAACAAAAGGAAAAAAAAATAGAAAAGAGGGGAGGCAAAGGGGCAGAGAAGTTGGAGATGGGCACAAGAGAATGGGGTTGTCTGTGTGTGTGTGTGTGTGTGTGTGTGTGTGTGTTCTTGAGGGATACAGCTATAGTCGAAGGACAGTAAAACAGAGAGAAAGATGGACTGAGAGGGGTGTCAGAAGGAAGGATCGCAAAAAGGTTTTAGAAAGGTGGAGAGAAAGAGGGAAAGACAGACAACTCACCAGGTTCCAGTTTGATGACTTTGATAGCAGCTAGCTCTCCTGTGTTGACGTTACGAGCCTGGACAGGGACAGAAACGGGGGGAAGACTGTGAGTTAGATAGCCACAAACGCTGAAACCTTTTTAAACACACACACACACACACACACACACAGTATAGTCCAGTATATATATATACACTACCGTTCAAAAGTTTGGGATCACCCAAACAATTTCGTGTTTTCCATGAAAAGTCACACTTATTCACCACCATATGTTGTGAAATGAATAGAAAATAGAGTCAAGACATTGACAAGGTTAGAAATAATGATTTGTATTTGAAATAAGATTTTTTTTACATCAAACTTTGCTTTCGTCAAAGAATCCTCCATTTGCAGCAATTACAGCATTGCAGACCTTTGGCATTCTAGCTGTTAATTTGTTGAGGTAATCTGGAGAAATTGCACCCCACGCTTCCAGAAGCAGCTCCCACAAGTTGGATTGGTTGGATGGGCACTTCTTTGAGCAGATTGAGTTTCTGGAGCATCACATTTGTGGGGTCAATTAAACGCTCAAAATGGCCAGAAAAAGAGAACTTTCATCTGAAACTCGACAGTCTATTCTTGTTCTTAGAAATGAAGGCTATTCCATGCGAGAAATTGCTAAGAAATTGAAGATTTCCTACACCGGTGTGTACTACTCCCTTCAGAGGACAGCACAAACAGGCTCTAACAGGTACTATTTAATGAAGATGCCAGTTGGGGACCTGTGAGGCGTCTGTTTCTCAAACTAGAGACTCTAATGTACTTATCTTCTTGCTCAGTTGTGCAACGTGGCCTCCCACTTCTTTTTCTACTCTGGTTAGAGCCTGTTTGTGCTGTCCTCTGAAGGGAGTAGTACACACCGGTGTAGGAAATCTTCAATTTCTTAGCAATTTCTCGCATGGAATAGCCTTCATTTCTAAGAACAAGAATAGACTGTCGAGTTTCAGATGAAAGTTCTCTTTTTCTGGCCATTTTGAGCGTTTAATTGACCCCACAAATGTGATGCTCCAGAAACTCAATCTGCTCAAAGAAGTGCCCATCCAACCAATCCAACTTGTGGGAGCTGCTTCTGGAAGCGTGGGGTGCAATTTCTCCAGATTACCTCAACAAATTAACAGCTAGAATGCCAAAGGTCTGCAATGCTGTAATTGCTGCAAATGGAGGATTCTTTGACGAAAGCAAAGTTTGATGTAAAAAAAATCTTATTTCAAATACAAATCATTATTTCTAACCTTGTCAATGTCTTGACTCTATTTTCTATTCATTTCACAACATATGGTGGTGAATAAGTGTGACTTTTCATGGAAAACACAAAATTGTTTGGGTGATCCCAAACTTTTGAACGGTAGTGTATATATATATATATATATATATATATATATATATATATATATATATATATATATATATATATATTTCACAAGCGCTGAACTGAGAAACAGAGGGCAGCAACAGGAAAAAGAAACATAGTGAGTCAGAAGGTTTATTCATATATATTATCAATAACTCAATATTTTCCTCTACTGCATCTTCTTATATTTCATCCTTTCTAATTTTTGTGACAATTTATCACTTTTGCTAATGCAGCAAAAAAAACAACAACAACAACAGCAAGATGGACAGAAGAACAGACGGATGGACAGACAGCAAGGGAGCAAGGCAAATATGAATATCAAATATGAATATCAAATATGAATATCAATAGGAAACAAGTATTTTTCCAGTTTTCCTGAAAAGTGGGTATTTGTAGAGTACTTGGGGTTCTGCAGGACACTGAAGCTGTGTTCTATAAAAGGGAGCCTCTCTGGGGACTGTACACATTTAGTGGCAAGGGCTACCGTGACTGGAGAGAAATTATACATGAAATGTACATGAATAAAAGATGGCCTTTCAGAAGGAGGAATTCCTGGATCCTGCAAGTGACTGTGTGTGTGAGTAAGACTGTATGTGAGTGTGAGAGAAAGGGGGAGGGAGAGACAGACAGACAGAGACAGAGAGAGAATGTGTGCGCCTGTTTGTAAGATAGCATAAGAATGTGTTTATCTGTGTGACAGTGAGAATGAGTGAGAGAGTGGGGGTGGAGGGTGAGGGTATGTGGTTGAGTGAAAATATTCATGTGTGTGTGTTCAGGAGAAGTAAACAAATGTGCCAGAGTAAATGTATGTAGTCTTGAGTGTGTGTGTGTGTGTGTGTGTGCGCGCAAGTGTGAGCGAGAGAGAGAGAGAGAGAGAGAGAGAGAGAGAGAGAGAGAGAGAGAGAGAGAGAGAGAGAGAGAGAGAGAGACAAGGAGAGAGAGACAGAGCAGCATAAAAATTGGTGCTAAAAGAACAAATTACCTCTCTCAGGAGCGTGGAGTGAGACAGGGATGCTGCTTGAGTCCAACTTTGTTCAACATTTACATCAACGAATTGGCAAACACTCTAGACCAATCAGCAGCACCCGGCCTCACTCTGCACGACTCAAGAGATCAGGAAGTGAAAGCTAGAACATCTAACTGCTTGGAGGTGAATTGGTAGTAACCTTCTGGGAGCCCAAATATAGCAATATGGGTAGAGACTTTTATGGTTTTTGAAATTATTTTTGACATAGTATCACAACAGTAGTCCTGCCAAAAACAAGATAATAAAGGACAGCAGTAGAACATATGGGTGAGCTTGCAGGATGAAGCATGACATTTATCGAAACTGTCAGTGATATTGGGATAAATTTGTGACAATCGCATTTTGGAAAAATGAACCCTAAATAGTACCTTCAACTGTATGAGTGTGAGTCGAGTGCAAGTTGAGCTTGTGTGAATTATGTTAAGAGCAACGTCCCACCAGTCATCATCCAGATTCAAGCCCAGTTCAAGCTCCCAGGCAGCCTTGACTTTAGTGGCTGGTGAACTGTCACATGACAGAAGTTTGTTATAAACCTTCGAAATGAGTGACTTTTCATGGGGATCGGTGCTGAGAAACTCAGCCTAGGGTTGACTCGAAGGAAAGGAAGGGAAAAGTGGAAACAAAGATCCAATGTAGTGCCTACTTTGAAAATAACGAGACATGAGAATGTGGGAGATGAAATTCACGTGACAGCTCTGCAAAACTACAAAAGATACTGTCCTTATACAGAGCTTTAAAAAATGTCAGGCCCTTGTCGTGTGATACAGAAAAGGTGGAGTCTGTAGACGAGGGTCGAAATCAATGATTCCTCAGTACAGGAGCTAAAGTGGATGCTGAAATACACTTAAAATGCCCCTTGAACTGATACCAACTTTTGAGGGTGGAACATAACGCTTGGTTGTTTGTAATGCCAGAGGGGTTGGTTGGAATAGGGGAGGTAAGCTGAGCCATTAGGGAAGATGAAACACAGGACTGTGCCTCTAACTTACACCATGGCAGATCTGTTGAATTAAGCCAAAGTGAAATTTTTTGAATGCACGTCACCCAATAATACATCTGGAAATTTGGCAGAGAAAGTCCACCATTGAATTTGCATTTCTGAAGAATCGATTTGCTGATTCTGACTGCCTTTCCACACCATAAAAAAAGCCAGAAATGGCTTGATCAATTGTTTAAAAACAAAAAAGTTTCAGCAGAAATAGGAGGAGACATTGGAACAGAAATAAAAATTTGGGGAAAATATTAATTTTAACTGTGTTAATTATACCAATCAAACTACCCCATCTTTGAAGGTCAGATTAATTCTAGACACCAAAGGAGAGAAATTAGCCAAAAAAAAAGTGAGGTCAGTTTCCTGGTTACATTTATCCCCAGATACTTAAAGCCAGAAGGACTCAATTTGAAAGGGATATCAGACTGATTAAGTTGTATTGCCAAAGCATAAATAAGATAGCATTCACTCTTGGAGATATTTACTTTGTAGCCTGCAAAGGATCAGAATCTCTGAAAACCTGACACAATTGCTGGTATAGAGTGGTTTGGATTTGAGACATACTAATCTTCAGCACAGAGTGGAAGCTTAAGTTCCATGACTAAACGTGAGTGGAAGAAGATCTCAGAAAGACTGACAAGGGCTCTATTGCTAATGCGAATAATAGGGGGGGATAAGGGACAACCTTGGCCGGTGCCGTGAGATAAGGTGAAAAAACTGGATTGCATGCCATTGGTGGTGATACTAGCTTGTGGGGTTGTATAAAGGAGCCATATTCAAGAAATAAATATATTTCCCAGCCCACATTTACTTAATGCAGTAAACAGGTATTCCCATTCAACCCTGTCGAATGCTTTTTCAGCATCGACTGAGATCACTACTTCAGGGGTTGTTGTTGAAGTTTTAGAATAGATAATATTTAAGAGGGTACGGCCATTATAGAACAGCTGGTGCCCTTTGATAAATCTGGTTTGCTCATCTGAGACAACACTTGAGAGAAAAATTTTTTGCAAACGATGGGCCAAGGCCTTAGCAAGAATCTTAGCATCCACATTTATTAAGAAAAAATGTCTGTATGAGCTGCAGAGATTTGGGTCTTTGTCTTTTTTTTTAGAAGCAGACTTAAGGAGGCTTGTCTTAAAGTTGGAGCAAGAGAACCATACTGCAGCGATTCGTTATGTACAGAATGCAATAGTGGGGCCAGTTTATCTTGAAATCCTCTGAAAAATTCAACTGGAAATCCGTAGGGGCCAGGAGCTTTATTATTTTGCATATTATTCATAGCGAGGGTGAGTTCCTCTACTGTCAATGGTAATTCAAGTTCTTTAACAATAACTGGGTTTATCACGGGGAAACTGAGACTAAGAAAGAGTGCATTTCAGTGGTGTCAGACAGAGATTCAGATTTATATAAAGAAGAGTAGAAAGCGCAAAATATAGAGTTGATGACGGTGGGGTCCCTATGCAGTGTGCCAAGTGAGTCTTTTAACTGAGGGATCATGCGCGAAGCTGCCTGTCGATGTAGTTGGTGAGCTAGGAGGTGGCTTGACTTATCGTCATGCTTGAAGTATGTGGCGCGAGAGCGTAAAAGAAAGCCCTCTGCATCAGTGGTAGTGATGAGATCAAATTCAATCTGCAATTCAACATGGTGTTTGAATAGACTGGGAGAGGGAGAAGTAGCAAGTTGTTGGTCCAAGTTACTAATATTAACAGCGTGCTCTTGCAGTTTGGCTTTGCGGATTTTATTCAAATGTGCAGAGTAGGAGATAATTTGACCCTGAAGGTAGAGATAGAGATAGTCATGTCCTCAATCTTGATCCATTGTTGGGCTCCGGCTCGCTGCAAGATATCGACACAGTCCGTGTGTAGTCGAGCGACTATGGGACGAGGGCGCTGACCTGGTTTTGGCTTCGACTGGAGAGTGCGATGAGCGCGGTCCACGAGGGGCTCTTTTTCAAGTGTAAGAGTATCTTTTACCAGTGGAGATAGCCGCTGCAGTGGAGGGGATGGGAGAATCCTCTGGAATTCCCAATATCCTTACATTATTGCGCCGGGATCTCGCCTCAAGATCTTCGCATTTATTGTCCACTCTCACCAGCTCGGCTGACAGCTGCTCCATTTTGGCATGAAGCGTGACGATGTCATCGGTGCAGGTGGCAGGGAGGTTTCCATTTCACCTACAGTATTTTTCAGAGCTTGCACTTCAGAGTGACACTTATCATGCTACCAGATCACTCTGATGTCACTGCCTGTAGCTCCGTCTTGATGGATGTTAAATTCATGGTTGAGGCGGCTTGAAGCTCAGTTTTAAAAATAATCGTCATCTCGTTGCAAAGGGAGTAGAGCAACTCCGCCTTGAACTCAGGGGACGCAACATCACCTATCACCTATCGGCGCGGCAGCACCATCCGAGCGGGGAGAGCAGCCACTACGAGGTGGGGACGAGGTGTGCGGAGCAGGCCGCTGCTGTTGTGCCGCTGAAGTGCGCCCGCTTTTATTTTTCGAAGACATTTTAGTCGACCAGAAGACAAACATTTTAGTTTCGGGAAAAAACTAACACCACAAAAATGCAAAACGTGCGCCTGGGATAGGATTTTTTAAAGTTTTTGCAGGAGCCCCAAGAGTCACGACCTACTCCACTTATTGCTATACTGGAAGTTTGTTTTTAACAATACAGCAACTTTTTTTGTCTATTACAGTTCATATGTTATAAAGGGTGCTGTACTGTTTTGTACCACCTTGTGCTTTGGCAATACTGTGTAACTGAATGTGGTCATGCCAATAAAGCCCCATTGAACTGAATTTAATAGAACTGACAGAGAGACAAACTTCCTCACCAAATACAGGCTCAGTGACCACAGTCTAGCCACTGAAAAGGGGAGACACAAAAAGACGTGGTTGCCAAAAGAGCAACGAACATGTGGTCAGTGCATGACAGATGAGGTGGAGACAGAGGTGCACTTCCTCTTTAAATGTGACAAATTTGAAAAACAGCGATGGGCTTTTGTCCAGGAGCTGGAACATGTGACTCCAGAGTGGCAGGATATGGACGACGCAGGTAAGCTGTGGGGGGTCCTGGGAGGGGGGTCAGCGGCGAGCATTGCAGCAAGATTTATATTTTCCTGCCACAACCTGAGAGACAGTGGGGGACGGCACCTATTGCTACTGTTGTTGTTCGATATAATAATCATTGTTGTTGTTGCTGTTATTATTATAATCATTGTTGTATTGTGTTTTTGTTTTACATGCTTTGGCAATATGTACACAAACGTATGTCATGCCAATAAAGCACATATAGAATTGAATTGAATTGACAGCGAGAAACAGAGCGTGACACACACACACACACACACACACACACACACACACAGAGAGCGAGAAAGAAAAACAGCGAGAGAGAAAGAGAGAGAGAGAAAGGGACAGCGATAGAGAGCGAGAGAGAACGAGCGTGATAGAGCGAGACGGGGGGGGGTTACTCAAGCTATGCATGACAGAAAGTAACTGCTAAAAAGACTGTCAGTCAAAAATATATTTTCATTTAAAGTTAAAACCACTGCCGAGTATAAAAAGTAGAGATCCAAGTGAAAAAGCACCAATAAGCATTAAGGGACAGTTTGATTTGCCAGGTCTTGAGACACACAACAGGGATTCCTTGAAATAATTTTTTCTTTTTCTGCCTTTAAATTCAATGGGTTTGCTTTGTCTCTACCTCATCCAGGTAGAGACTCAGCTGTAGCCGCTTATCTCACCAATAAAAAGAGGGAAAACCATGACACCTTACAGTCTGCTCTGGTCTCCGCTGGTCTATTGGCCAAATAGTTGATTTGTAAAAGAAAAAAACAAAAAAAAAACTGCATGATGAAAACCTCTACTCTTCCATGATGGACTCACTTCATAACAACTCTATCAAACCAGGGATATTTTTTCATTAATACACAAAACCTAGAAGATCTTTAGCCACGATTAGGTTTTGTTTTGTTTTTTTGTATACAATGATTAAGCAAATGACTGAAGATGAAAGCTCTTTTAAGGACCTTGTTCCAGTTAATAATTGCTGAAAAATTAAAAGATTAGAAACATTTATGACAGTCAAGCTAAAGCCAAGACTTGCACCACTGGCTCCACTGACACCAAACATTATGAAGGTCCAGTTACCCTATACCCTATACCATATATGACCTATACCCTATACCCTATGCCCTATACCATATACCCTATGCGACTTCCAAACTGATAAACAACTATGAGCACACAAAGAAATGAGCAGCAGTTCTACATTGTGTCTTAAAAGAGAGGACAGTGAGCTGTATTCAACTCTACTTCTGCAGAAGAAGTCTAACGTTTGGAAAGAACTTCAAAATGAGGAGAAAGAACGACAGAGAGGCTAACCAGAACCTCGCTACTGAGTTGTAAGGAGATGGAGGACGGACAAAGAGAGGCAAAGAGAAGAGAGGAGAAGAGCGCGGTGGCTTCAGTCAGCAGACAGGCCACAGATGAGTCATAGTGATCAGTGCCAGCATTGGTGGCAACAACACCATTTACATGGGCAGGACTGGCCTGGCTGACGGGACAACGGACAGCTCTGGTTGGACAGGCCCGACTTGACTGACTGACGAGGCAGCAAGTTGAATGAGTTGTTGCCATGTTGACCTGATCTCCCCAGCTTCAGTTTACTTGACACTGATTACATTTTTTTTTTTTTTGTGAAAATTTTCCCCCTTTTTCTCCCCAATTGCACTTGGCCAATTACCCCACTCTTCCGAGCCATCCCGGTCTCTGCTCCACCCCCTCTGCTGACCCAGGGAGGGCTGCAGACTACCCCATGCCTCCTCCCATACATGTGGAGTCACCAGCTGCTTCTTTTCACTTGACAGTGAGGCATTTCACCAGGGGGACGTAGCGCGTGGGAGGATCATGCTATTCCCCCCAGTTCCCCCTCCCTCCTGAACAGGCACCCCGACTGATCAGAGGAGGCGCTAGTGCAGTGACCAGGACACATTCCCACATCCGGCTTCCCACCTGCAGACGCAGCCCATTGTGTCTGTAGGGACGCCTGACCAAGCCGGAGGTAACACGGGGATTCGAACTGGAGATCCCTGTGTTGGTAGGCAACGGAATAGACCGCCATGCTGCCCGGATGCCCCACTGATCACTATTTTAACTGCAGTCACCAGTTTTGATATTGAGATTTTCATCAAGGTCTTACTGTTTCTTACAGTCCGTCAGGTTATGTTTAGACTCTAGCTGTTGTTGCAGGAGCTGATACTAAATTTGTAAGACATTTGTATATTGACATCACGAAGGACAACATCCTTTTCCAGTTCCTTCTCTATGAAGCCCTATGTGTAACTTACTGATGTTTTCCTGTACTTTTTTCAACAGGAAACAGAAAAGTGTGGGAGGATGCTAATAAAGGCACAACAACATAATCACGCAATGACAGTAGACTTTTGATTTGTTTCTTATTTTTCTGAAGTTTTTTTTTGTTTTACCCTTTTCTCTCTCTTTTTTTTTATAGATGGGTGGGTCAGTGGTGTGTGGGGAGAGGATTGGATGCAACACAGATCAGACTGGGCCAGATTTGAACCTAGGGACCTGTGTTGCTGTTCTTTCATAACCACTACACTTCAAGATCCCCAGAATAAAAAAAACATTTCTTTTTTCCCCCACTGTCTCATTATCTGATTGGCTAATAAAATTAATAATAAGTAACAATCTTTACAACAGCAACCACAGCAGCATCCCAGGAGCAGATTTTAGGGCATGAAGATATACATAAACTTCTTTACAACTGTGGCCGTACAAGGGTCAAACCTAGGTACTACAGGCACCTGGGTTCTTCAGACACTCTTTCTTTTCTCCAGCTCTCCTGTAGCAGATCCTGTGATCACTGCATCCGTGACTGCTTTTCTACTTTTGTGTTACTATAGCTTTTCTCTGGGGCATCTGGGTGGTGTGGTGGTCTATTCTGTTGCCTACCAACATGGGGATCGGCGGTTTGAATCCCCGTGTTACCTCCAGCTTGGTCGGGCGTCCCTACAGACACAATTGGCCGTGCGTGTCTGCAGGTGGGAAGCTTGGCGTGGACATATGTCCTGGTCGCTGCACAAGCGCCTCCTCTGGTCGGTCGGGGCGCCTGTTCAGGGGGGAGGGGGAACTGGGGGGAATAGCGTGATCCTCCCACGTGCTACATCCCCCTGGTGAAACTCCTCACTGTCAGGTGAAAAGAAGTGGCTGGCAACTCCACACATATTGGAGGAGACGTGTGGTAGTCTGCAGCCCTCCCCGGATCAGCAGAGGGGTGGAGCAGAGACCAGATGGCTCAGAAGAGTGGGGTAATTGGCCGGACACAATTAGAGAGAAAAAGGAGGAAGAATCCCCCCCAAAAAAACAATACTTTTTCCATGATCCATTCCCCTGTCTTTCCATCCATCTGTCCCATCCCTTACGTCTGTCCCTTCATGCATTTGTCCATCTGTCTGTCCATTCATCCTGTCTTTTAGCCTTGTGTTCCTGCCTCCTCCCACACTTTCATCAGTATTGCAGCCTTTCCAGAATGTCGGCAAGGAACTCAAGACGCCTTGCATCACATTTGAGAAGGAAGAAAAAGAAAAGCCCCTTTTTTGAGCTTTTCTTATATCCTGCAAAGTCTCAGAAGCTATGTTACTGCAGTTTTCCAGCTTAGCCCACAGCTGTGTTAAGTCCAAGCTACCATCGTAAAGTATTCATTCAGTTTATTGTACAGATACTTCATCTACTATAAGCCACTATAAGATACTTATTTGGTTTGCTGTATACTGATCATCAGCACTACCGTAGCAAATATCTCAACATGCTGTCACTTACGGAAACAAATGTGTAAACATGATGGAAACCACCAACTTAACTCATGACCTAAGAAGCACATTTTATCCTTCCTCTCAAGGACTGAGAGTGATGACGGTGAAACTGGGTGTCAGGAGCAGCTTCTCTGCACACAGGCTAAGCAGCAGCTCTATGTGGGCTCACGCTCCACCGCAACGGAGAGGGTGAGGTCACATGTCACACACTAACGCTCCACTGGACAGCGTGTGTGTGTGTGTGTGTGTGTGTGTGTGTGTGTGTGTGTGTGTGTGTGTGTGTGTGTGTGTGTGACAGAGAGATGAAGTAAATTGTTCGGTGCATTTGGTAACTTGGAGGAACACAGTGGGAGAAATCAGTGTGAAGTTTCATGAAGTGTAAAATAGTAAAATTTGAGAGAAGGAGGGAGAGAAGTGGGGAGAGGAGCAAGAAGGAGAGCAGGTGAGTGACATTAACCTCTCTCTCTATCAAATGCAGTTGTGCATAATGCAGACATACAAGTGACTAGCCTAACTATCCATCCATCCATTTTCTGAACTGCTTATCCTGCTCTCAGGGTCGTGGGGATGCTGGAGCCTATCCCAGCAGACATTGGGCGGCAGGCGGGGAGACACCCTGGACAGGCCGCCGGGCCATCACAGGGCAGGCGTGTACACACACACACACACACACACACACACACACACACACACACACACACACACACAGAATGATATCCATTGTGTGTTTACTGTGAAACTGGAAGTTTTTCTAACCTAAGTGTGACCACATTGTTGGTCAGACAAACAGCGTAATTGACCAACAAATGGTTGGTGTTCAGGTGTAACGTGCTGCAGAGGGTAAGAGAGGGGCAACAAAATGTCATGAGAGAGAGGGGGGTGGGGTAAAAGGGGAGGTTAAGCAAAGAAAGAAGTTTGGGGTGGAGGTATTCAGTTGAAGGAATAGAGAGAGAGAGAGAGAGAGAGAGAGAGGTGTAGGCAGGGGGTGAGAGAAAAAAGAGAAGAGTAGTGTATTCTGTTAGAGAGAGAGAGAGAGAAGGAGAGAACAGCGGGCGGGGGGGGGCAGAGAGAAATTGAGAGATGAACTGAAAGAAGAAGAGGTATGGGCAGTGGGTGAGAGAGAGAAGGGTCGTGCTCATTACAAGCCAGGGTTGTTGTTCAGTGCCAGGTAGTGTGACAGCATATACTGTAGATATGAATAGGTGTGTGGGTGTGTGTGTGTGTGTGTGTGTGTATGTGTGTGTCTATAATACAGTCAGCATATGGTCAGTTTAGTGGAGGACCAGTGAGGCATTTCACTCCCCTCTCATCTTTCATCCACCCCCCCCACCCCTCTCTCTCAAAAAACAAAACAAAGGTAGCTCTGAATACGAATTACCCACCATCCTCCCTCTAACAAACTGCTAAGAATTACCCCCCCAACAAACTGCTAAGAATTACCCACCCCCCCCTCTAACAAACTGCTAAGAATTACCCACCATCCCCTCTAACAAACTGCTAAGAATTACCCACCATCCCCTCTAACAAACTGCTAAGAATTACCCCCCCCAACAAACTGCTAAGAATTACCCACCATCCTCCCTCTAACAAACTGCTAAGAATTACCCACCATCCCCTCTAACAAACTGCTAAGAATTACCCCCCCAACAAACTGCTAAGAATTACCCACCACCCCCCCTAACAAACTGCTAAGAATTACCCACCATCCCCTCTAACAAACTGCTAAGAATTACCCACCATCCCCCCTAAAAAAAACTGCTAAGAATTACCCACCATCCCCAACTCTAACAAACTGCTAAGAATTACCCACCACCCCCCCAACAAACTACTAAGAATTACCCACCATCCCCTCTAACAAACTACTAAGAATTACCCACTATCACCTCTAACAAACTGCTAAGAATTACACTCTATCCCCCCCCCGACAAACTGCTAAGAATTACTCACCATCCCCTCTAACAAACTGCTAAGAATTACCCACCATCCCCCCAACAAACTGCTAAGAATTACCCACCCCCCAACGAACTGCTAAGAATTACCCACCACCCCCCTAACAAACTGCTAAGAATTACACACCATCCCTTCAAACAAACTGCTAAGAATTACCCACCACCCCTAACAAACTGCTAAGAATTACCCACGATCCCCCCCTAACAAACTGCTAAGAATTACCCACCACCCCCCTAACAAACTGCTAAGAATTACCCACCACCCCCCCTAAAAAACTGCTAAGAATTACCCCCCCTCTAACAAACTGCTAAGAATTACCCACCATCCCCCTCAAACAAACTGCTAAGAATTACCCACCACCCCCCCTAACAAACTGCTAAGAATTACCCACCATCCCCTCTAACAAACTGCTAAGAATTACCCACCATCCCCCCTAACAAACTGCTAAGAATTACCCACCATCCCCCCTAACAAACTGCTAAGAATTACCCTCTATCCCCCCCCCGACAAACTGCTAAGAATTACTCACCATCCCCTCTAACAAACTGCTAAGAATTACACACCACCCCCCCCTAACAAACTGCTAAGAATTACCCACCCACCCCGAACAAACTGCTAAGAATTACCCACCATCCCCCCCCTCTAACAAACTGCTAAGAATTACCCACCATCCCCTCAAACAAACTGCTAAGAATTACCCACTATCCCCCCCTCTAACAAACTGCTAAGAATTACCCACCATCCCCTCTAACAAACTGCTAAGAATTACCCACCATCTCCTCAAACAAACTGCTAAGAATTACCCACCACCCCCCCTAACAAACTGCTAAGAATTACCCACCATCCCCTCTAAAACTGCTAAGAATTACCCACCATCTCCTCAAACAAACTGCTAAGAATTACCCACTATTCCCCTCTAACAAACTGCTAACAATTACCCACCCACCCCTAACAAACTGCTTATTACAAAGAAAACACATGAATGTGTGTTGTGCTGTTTTCGTGTCAGAGCTAAACTGCAGTAATATGATCTGATGGATAATCTCAGAACCAGGACACTTTGTCGTTTCACCTCATGTACGTGTGTACATGAGGTGAAACGACATGCTGTTTCCCCCAGCCCACAGCAGTACAACAAAAAGACAACAACACAACCAAAACTACAAGAACACACATACCCACACTAACACACATACCCACACTAACACACATATCCACACTAACACACATACCCACACTAACACACATATCCACACTAACACACATATCCACACTAACACACATACCCACACTGACACACATATCCACACTGACACACATACCCACACTAACACACATACCAACACTAACACACATATCCACACTAACACACATATCCACACTAACACACATACCCACACTAACACATATCCAGACTAACACACATACCAACACTAACACACATATCCACACTAACACACATACCCACACTAACACACATATCCACACTAACACACATATCCACACTAACACACATACCCACACTAACACACATATCCACACTAACACACATACCCACACTAACACACATACCCACACTAACACATATCCAGAGTAACACACATACCAACACTAACACACATACCCACACTAACACACATATCCACACTAACACACATACCCACACTAACACACATATCCACACTAACACACATACCCACACTAACACACATACCCACACTAACACACATACCTACACTAACACACATATCCAAACTAACACACATACCCACACTAAACAAAAAATCACTGTCCAAGGGAACAACACCAGCCAGGATGACCGTCGGAACCGCCGGTGTGCATGGGCTAACAGTTAGCTTAGCCTGCCCTGCGTCCGCGTCCTGTCAGACCACCCTCGGAGTTTCCTCCTCAGGCACAGCTCCAGGCAGGGGCCGTGGTCCCCGGGCCCGCCGGACGAAGCAGACCAAGCTCTCCCAGCCGATCCAGTGCCAGCTCCCCCAGCCAGACACCCTCGACACACTTCCCCGCACTTCTCACAAGGACATCAAAAACATCACAGTCAACGCCAGGCGAGGCCGCCGCCAGACCGCCCTTGGTGTTGTCAGAACTGCCAGTCTGCATGGGCTAGCAGTTAGCTTAACCTGCCCCGCTCTCTCAACCGATCCAGCGCCAGCTCTCCCAGCCATCAAACGAAGACAAAACTTAGATGCAGACGTGGACAAAGACACTGCGTGGACGGTTCTGGGTGATCCCACCGCAAATGCGAATTCGCACCGCCATTTTCCCACACCGGCACTGGGAGAGGCCGCTGCAAATGCGAATTCGTGCAGCCATCTTCCGACAGTATAATTAACAAGGCTCTACCAGACACCATTGTGCACTGTACAGAAACACATGATCCTTTTATACATTCTACTTTTCATATGCATACCAGGCCTGTCAGGATAGTTACTTTTGTTGGACAATACATTGTCCCAGAAATTACTGCGATAAGTGATATTATTGTAAGAGTATTTTGTGCCACTGACATAATGACAATATAACAGCATCATAATGCAAGCACACCCTTTCAAACAGCAATGAACTCCAAACTCTTAAGATCCTGAATGTAAAAAAATTATTAAAATATCCTAAACACCTATTAGCCTTGAGTTAGTAACGCGTTATCTTGTGTGTGGGTGAGTGTGTGCAGGAGCTACATGAGCCCCGCCTCTATGAAACTCTGACACAGGAGAGGACAGAAGCAGCGCGACCCGAAGTGAAAGCTAAACGTGTCTCAGCATATGCTTTTCTCTGTTCGTTGGGCTTAGGTACTGAGAAAAAACGCTACGGCGCTGCGCCCAAGTCTTTTAGTGGTAGGGAACACACCCTGCTGTTTATTCTGGCATCATGCTGACTAAAATGTTGGTGACATTCTTATGTAAACAAATGCACACGTAAACACAACGGGCAATATGGAGGTCAGCAAAAATGATTGAGGTTGTGTCCATATATCATACGAGAAGTCGACAACGTGACTATCAGGACATGCCTACATGCAGCCCCCATGCAACAGGCCTACATGCAGCCTCCACGCAACCACACAGACTGGTTGAAACAAGCTACTGTACAGAAATACTCCCCAGGTCCTAAAGGTCTGTTTTTCTGTTTGTACGCTGTGTAGTGTCTACATAAATAACGATATAAATAAATACAGACGCTCTCGCCACCTTTAACTTCTGCTGTAATTCCCTTGAGGAGGGCAGTTAACTTTCAAATGCCCCAGTGGAGAAGCCTCTCAGAGTTTGACAGTAGACTTAAGTTGTACAGCAAACCTCCAGGTGTGCAATTGCAGCATTTCAGGACTTGACAGTGTGAGTATTTCACTCGCATCCTCCTCTAAAAATAGACAAGAAATATAATTCACAAGGACAGTGTGCGACTAGAGATCCACACACTGTGCTCATAAATGATTTTATCAGCTCAACTTTACTTTTTCTTTCTGGGTTCATCTCTACCCACACAGTGTGTGAATAAAGATGAACCCAACCACTGGGATGAACAAGCCAGTGCATTTTTAGTGCCGGTCCCAAGCTCGGATAAATGTGGAGGGTTGCGTCAGGATGGGCAATATGTGGATCATAAATGAGATTTCCATACCGGGTCAGTCGAGGCCCAGGTTACCAGCGACTGCCACCATCCATCCATCCATCCATTATCCGAATCGCTTATCCTGCTCTCAGGGATGTGGGGATGCTGGAGCCTATTCCAGCAGTCATTAGGCGGCAGTTGGGCTGACACCCTGGACAGGCCGCCAGGCCATCACACAGGGCACACAAACCCACGCCCACACACACACACACACACACACACACACACACATTCATACCTAGGAGCAATTTAGTATGACCGGTTCACCTGACCTACATGTCTTTGGACTGTGGGAGGAAACCGGAGCACCCGGAGGAAACCCACAAAGACACGGCACGGTGGAGCAGTGGTTAGCGCAGTCGCCTCACGGCAAAAAGGTTCTGGGTTCGAGCCTCTGGGTAGTCCAACCTTGGGGGTCATCCCAGGTCGTCCTCTGTGTGGAGTTTGCATGTTCTCCCCGTGTCTGTGTGGGTTTCCTCTGGATGCTGCATTTTCCTCCCACAGCCCAAAGACATGTAGGTCAGGTGAATCGGCCGTACTAAATTGCTACTTGCACCAATGAATTCAAATTCTTGCGCAAAAATCTAGGTGTTCTAACCACATTATGCTAACTGATAGACTTTGCCCAGAAAACGAGAACCACATAAAGGTGTTTACATGAGTTTAAGTTGCAGTGATGCCTTTATTGGTTTACAATTGTATGCTTAATGTGCAAGTAATTGTAGTCTCTCTAACATCATCTGCCTCAGAATTACTTCGCCAACTATAACAAATGTACAGCACTTCATCCTAGAGGTTAATTTGCTCTTTGACCTTCCCAGTGAGATCCCTATCTTGCAGCACTGCCCTGCTGTCTTTCCAGCTCTGTTTCTTGACATTTTTTAACCTCACTGATCCCATCAAGTTTGACTAAGAGCACAGTCTTATCTACTGCATAGGTCAGGGGGCACAGCTGCTTACGTGCATTCATCCTCAGGAGCTGTGCAGCACAACACACAACTGCACAGCACGGTGGCCCAGTGGTTAGCACTGTTGCCTCACAGCAAGAAGGTTCTGGGTTCTAACCATAGTCCGTTCCAGGTCCTTTCTGTGTGAAGTTTGCATGTTCTCCCCATGTCTGTGTGGTTTTCCTCCGGGTGCTCCGGTTTCCATCCACCATCAAAAGACGTGGACAGGATAATACTCCTGTCTGTGCCCCTGACTAAGGCATGGTCCCCCGGGCACTGCACACTGCCCACTGCTCCTGGCTACAGTGTGTGTTAGGATGGGTTGAATCAGAGAATGAATTTCCCCACGGGGATTAATACAGTACATCTTATCTCTTATCTTATCTTAACAGCAGCTGTATGCACTTCCACTGGTGCAGCTGGGGGTAAAATGCCTTGCTCCAGGCGACTGCTTGTACAGTAGTTAGTTATTTACTTTTCCTGCCAGGATTTTCCCACACGATTCAGAGGTTTCAAACAGGCAATCAGTGGTAAGGTTGCTTCCTTAACCTTTAGATTACCTAATGTTAAAGCACTCACTAATGTGACATTCACTCGCTCAGTTACCCTCAACCTTGATGTCACTTCAACCAGAACTTCCTCTGTGACCATGCTCTACTTATGTAAGAAGCACGTAAGTAGCATGTGTTTCCAATTGTCCAAGATTGAACTGACATGACATAACAGCTACTTCATTTTACCAATTCATTTGTGGCTGGGGTCTCATCATTATTAGCTCAAGGCAATAAGCGGAGGGAGGTCAGGAGCTACTGCTGTTTCCCATAATTCTTTGCAGTTTTGTAGATGGCATCCTGTGTGTAGGACCACAAAGTGCTAAAATGGCAGCCAGTGAGGCTGACATGGAAAATCTGATATTACATTGTAATAACTTCAAGTTAGTTAACAAGGTTGGAAAAGAAAAAACATTTCACTCTTTGGAAAATTTAACTGGTTGAAATAAAAGTTTGAACAGAATGATTCAGCCGGTTGGTAGGACGAAGACACATTCAAGTTGCGCTCACATTTCCCATAAAGCACAGCTAGTCATACTGGTAACCACTGGGCTAGTAAACTATTTTTCTTCTTTTACTCATTTGTATTCTCATTTTTTTTCAGATTCAGATTCAGACAACTTTATTTATCCCAGAAGGGCAATTCAGTTTTTACAATCTACCCAGACCATACACAAACTCACAGACAAGTGGCAATCATTATTATGTCGGAGACAACAGACAGATCAGTACATGGGCAAGAGATGCACACTGTCACCCTCGTGTGGCCCTGCATGCAGACTCACACGAGGACCAGGCGAAGGGCAAACATTCATATAAGTTAAAAGAACAGAATAATAAATAAATAAATGAAGCATTCTAAGATGCATTGCAGGTTACATTCCCCCACTACAGTCAGTGAATGTACAGGCCCACAAGCCATGTGGAAAACAGACAAGGTATAAACCAACTGTTGTGGTTTAAAACAATATAAAGCATTTATTTAAAATGACTAATATCAGCATTTAACAGCCTGATAGCAGAGGGATGAAGGACCTAGAATAGCAATTCGTTTTCCCAGGGGGCACTTTATAGCGCCAGCCTTAGGGCATTACAGTGAATTGACTGGACAGGACGTGGTCAGATTGGTAATAATTCCTTTTGCTTTCTGGGCCACACGTTTCTCCCAGAGGGAGCACAAGTCTCTCTGCTGGACTCCCATTATCTTGGAGCAGACCTGAACCATACTGTTTAGGCTGTTCCTGCCCTTCACAGACAACCCGTTAAACCAACAAATAGAGGAAAAAAGTTAAGAGTTTCAATAAATGACCGGTAAAAAATACACAAGATGGTGCTACAGACATTGAAGGATTTCAGCTTCCGCAGTAAGTGAATTCTTTGTTGTCCACGCTTGACAATTAAATCTGTGTTCACATCAAACTTGAGTTGGGAGTCAAACACGGTTCCCAAGTACTTATAAGTGTCAACAATTAGAACATCCTCGCCATGTATGGTGCTAGCTTTGGGTATATCACTGTTCTTCCTAAAATCAATGACATGTTCCTTAGTTTTTGACACATTAAGGTCAAGGAAGTTATCGCACCAATCAACAAAGGCAGGTAGGGCACAACCATGATCTGACTCCGAGCCCTGAAGAAGAGACAAAAGTGCGGTATCATCAGAGAATTTCACCAGGTAGCTACCCTCTTTAGAAGACCTGCAGCTGTCTGTATACACAATAAAAGCAGGGGGGAAAGAACGCAACTCTGCGGTGAGCCCCTGTTTGAGACCAAGACATTAGACATAACTCCACCAACTAAAACCTGCTGGGTTCTGTCTATTAAAAAGTTTAAAAGCAACATTTAAAGCTGATCAGGAAAATTAAAATAAGAAGCAAGCTGCTCGATCAAAATATGAGGTTGCATCTTGTTAAAAGCCGAAGAGAAGTCAGCAAAGAAAAGTCTCACATGAGAACTGAGTTTCTCCAGGTGCTTATATACTCTGTCGAGGATAAAGAGTTTTGCATCCTCGACACCCTAGTTTGCCATCAACTAGGGAGACAACCTCACCTTTTAAAAGTTTCTCAAAGTTTTTCATCGCAAGTGATGTAAGTGCAACAGGTCTGAACTCATTTACTTCTCTGGAATTTTTTGATTTCAGAATAGGGGTTATAGTGGAAGTTTTCCATATTGACGGTAACTGGCAAGAGTCGGAACACATCTGCAAGAGTTTAGGGAAGACCTCGCTGAGCTGGTCAGCACAGTAGCACAGAGTGCGCCCGCAAGATGGCATCGGGGCCAGCAACCTTCCTTATGTTCATTTTCTTAAATAAGGCTGTGACACGTTTCTGAGATATCACAATATTATTCTGAGGTACAAGGGACTCCCTCAACCTGGAAACATTATGAGTAAAATCAGACCTTTCAAAGCGTGAGAAAAAGGAATTAAAAGTGTTTGACAGATCAGCATCCTCCACTCCATTAACACTGATAAGTTGCTTGGTCTCACTTGCCTATTGATTAATGGAGGCCATTGATTTGATCCCTTGCCAGGCTGCTCTAAGGTCACCACTGCTATACTGCATTTCTATTTTCTTCCTATACCTCATTTGGCCTTAGCTATTTTATTCCTCACTTCTCTGGACACAGCCTTTTTCTCGAGAGGATCGCCAGTGTAAAAGATCCTTTTCTTTATATTTTTCTGTTAATTTTCATATTAACAGAACTTTTCATAGACAGAAGTTCTGCAGAACAAAAGCAGTGTAACAACTGTGATCATGGGTACTTCTGTGCTGCCAAAAGTACACTTTTTTAAGAATATCTAGTCCTCTGTTGGTTTATCACTTGAGTGACAAGAAAGTTACAGTGAAGTTAAGAGTCTGGGTGTCATCCTGGGCAGCACATTATCTTTTGAAGCTCACATCAACAATGTTACTCAGTCTGTATACTTCCACCTACGCAATATTAATCGTCTTTGCCTATCACTTAGACCTAACAGCACCGCCATACTCACTCACACCCTGGTTCTATCCCGTATTGAATACTGCAATTCTATCCTCTTTCGTCTTCCCTCAAGTGTCTTCATAAACTTTAATTGGTCCAGAATTCAGCTGCCCATATCATTACCAGAACTCCATCCCTAGATCGTATCACTCCTGTTCTTCAGCAACTCCACTGGCTCCCTGTTAAATACCGTATTGCAATTCTATCCTCTTTCGTCTTCCCTCAAGTGTCTTCATAAACTTTAATTGGTCCAGAATTCAGCTGCCCGTATCATTACCAGAACTCCATCCCTAGATCGTATCACTCCTGTTCTTCAGCAACTCCACTGGCTCCCTGTTAAATACCGTATTGACTTCAAGATCCTGCTCCTCACCTTTAAGGCCCTTAATAACCTGGCTCCTTCATGTCTTTCTGAACTCCTTCATATCCACACGCCCTCCCACACTCTCAGATCCTCTTCTGCTCTCCAACTCACTACACCATCGGCCCGCTTGACTACCATGGGGTCTAGAGCCTTCAGTCATTCTGCCCCCCACCTATGGAACTCTCTCCCACAAAACATTCACAACACTGACTCTGTTTCAACCGTCAAATCCCATCTCAAAACGCACCTTTTCAAACTGGAATATTCAGTCTGATCCACGCTTCATTGAGTTTTGTGCAGATGATGATTTTATACTTATCTGTTGTGTTAACTTTTTATTGTCTAACCTGCTGTTTTGATTTTATGCTGTCTGATACAGTGCTGCTTGTTTTTTACTGTGTTTTGTAAGGTGTCCTTGAGTGCTCTGAAAGGCGCCCACAAATAAAATGTATTATTATTATTATCATTAAGTGAGAGGGAAAAACATCCAGGAAAGGGTGTGGGCCCAATTCAAACCCCTTACTCTGCAGTACGGTACACTCAAGAAGAACCTGGCAGTGCGAATTCACGTTTGCAGCGGCCTCACCCAGTACTGATGTGGGAAGATGGTGGCACAAACTTACGTTTGTGGCGGCCTCACCCAGCACCGTCCATGCAGTGTCTTTGTCCACGTCTTCATTTGATGGCTGGGGGAGCTTGGTTTGCTGCGTCCTGTGGGCCCAGGGACCACGGCCCTGCCTGGAGCTGTGCCCGTAGAGGAAACACCAATGTCGGTCTGACATGACGCAGAAGCGGGGCAGGCTAAGCTAACTGTTAGCCCATGCAGACTGGCAGTTCCGATAACACTGAGGGAGGTCTGGTGATGGCCTTGCCTAGCGTTGACTGTGTTTTAGTCTCGTCATGTGGAGTGCGGGGAGGTGTGTGGAAGGTGTCTGGCTCAGAGAGCTGGCGTTGGATCAGCTGGGGGTCATTGGTTTGCTGCGTTCGGTGGGCCCAGGGACCATGGCCCTGCCTGGAGCTGCACCCGAGGAAACACCGAGGGCAGTCTGACAGGAAGCGGGGCAGGCTAAGCTAACTGCTAGTGCATGCGGACCAGCAGTTCTGTCAGTCATACTAGCGTTCGCTCTCTCGGCGAGTGATTTTTATTTTTTTATAGTTTTATATATGTGTTCGTTTAGTTTTTAGATATGTGTTTTTGTCTTTGTGTTGCACTGCTGTGGGCTAGGGTAAACGAATGCGTCACAAATTGTGACCACTCATGGACAACCTGAGAGGAACGTTTAGTAGGACACAGCAGAGGTGAGCCGTGGGTCTGGACGGTTTCATGCTTGTTTTTTTGTTTTTGGGATTTTTTTCCCCCAAATCGCATTCCACCAAGACCTACCCTACTCTGCCTCTGATCTGCTAGTACTCGTATTCGTTGGTTAGGTTTAGGCAGGAGGAGTGAGATGGTTAGGTTAAGAATATCAGTGTCAGAGCCAATCAGAGACAAAGTAGAATGCAGTAGGATGTCTTCGCAGAATGCGGGCGAGGGGAAAAAAATGCTACACACACACACATGCGCGACCATGCACGCGCACACACACACTCCCACTCACACACACACACCTGCTACATTCCAGGTGCACTAGTGCGACCAATTAAAATGTCGAGTCACACTTGACAGATTTTTGATTGCGTGTGTGACCAAAATGATCACACCCTGGATGAACTTGTTTCCTTTGAAATGTGCCATCTAGATTACACTGCAGAGCAGCTTCTTGTAATTTAGTTTCATTTAGCAGACGCTTTTATCCAAAGAGACGTCCATCTGAGAGTTTTGTTTTTTTGTTGTTGGAATTTTCCTCCCTTTTATCCCCAATTGTACTTGGCTAATTACCCTACTCTTCACATGCGGCTGCCCACCCGCAGACACGGCCAATTGTGTCTGTAGAGACGCCCGACCAAGACGGAGGTAACACGGGGATTTGAACCGCCGACCCCCGTGTTGGTAGGCAATGGAATAGACCATTACACTACCTGGGCGCCCCGAGTTAATACAATACAAGCAAGGATCTAGTCAGGAGACGACAATGCAAGTAAGTGCCAAAAAACCAGGTTCAATTCTGATAGCACACAGGTGTCAACAGGCAGTACACTAAGACACTGCATAGGGTGCGTAGAAGCTAGTTTTTTTGTTAATACCATCAGCTGTGGCGGTGTTTAAGAAAGAGCTGGGTCTTTAGCGTCTTCTTAAAGATGGAGAGGGACTCAGCGGATCGAATGGAGTTTGGTATCGCGTTCCACCACCGGGGAACTACAGAAGAGAGAGTCTGGCTTCTCGTAATAACGCTTCTATAATACTGGTTGTCAAAGTAAGGAGTGGGGGGGACCCACTGGGGATACTTGATGAGGTTAGCAGTGTTCCCCTTCCAAACTGAGGATACTGTCATGTCATTATAATGTAGTTCACTTGATATTACCTCCATTAGAGCCCGTCTATTCTAATCATAGGCCACTACTCTGGCCCAACATCCAGTGTCGACAGTTCTGCAATATGAATCATAACAGACGACAACACGTCTTGCCAAATGCCTCCCTCACACACAAACCTACCACATGAGGCTTCATCATCCAAAACGTGTGTATCTGAATGTCTGCCACATGAGAAACATTTCTGAACCATGGCTGTAGCCTACAACGGGGCAGGGCAAGCCAAGTCATGACACCTTCAGCCCAGTCACTGCAGACAAATGGCCCCGGGAAGCAAAACAGGTGGGGTAAAGAGCTGACTGCAGTGGAGTAATCTTAATTAGTGCACCTGTCTTTCAGCAAAAAAAACATGCCCGTTCATGCACACACACCCCGACTAATGCACACATGTGCACGCCCACACTGACAGCACGCGGGACGCTGCAAGCAGGCAGAACACTTTGGCTTTTTGGCATGCATACCATTTTCCCATGTAGACCGTAAAGACAGTCCACTTTCATTCTGTTTAGTTTTTTCTTTCACATAACCAGAGAAAGCCTTGTTGAGACTGAAATCCCTCTAACAAGAGACTCCTACCTGGCCAAGGTGAGACCTTCACAATCACCTCCTCTTAAATTCACACTTTGTTTCAAGGAAAGTGCTGAATTTTACCAACTGGGATACAACACAGGTCAGGGTATCTGAAAGGATTCCATTTATCTTATCTTCAATGCAGCATTGCCGATGTCACAAACCTCCACCCATGAGGCAAGTTGTCATGAACCTCTGCCCATGAGGCAAGTTGTCATGAACCTCCGCCCACGAGGCAAGTTGTCATGACCTCCAACCATGAGGCAAGTTGACATGAACCTCCAACCATGAGGCAAGTTGACATGAACCTCCAACCATGAGGCAAGTTGTCATGAACCTCCAACCATGAGGCAAGTTGTCATGAACCTCCAACCATGAGGCAAGCTGTCATGAAATAAAGCTGCTCATTCTGTTTTGGGAAGACTCATCACATTATGAAAGCCCAGTTTTTAGCGTTTATTTATTTATTAGGCTTTTTTCCCTTTTTCTCTCCAATTGTACTCGGCCAATTACCCCACTCTTCTGAGCCGTCCCGGTCTCTGCTCCACCCCCTCTGCTGATCTGGGGAGGGCTGTAGACTACCACGTCTCTTCCGATACATGTGGAGTCGCCAGCCACTTCTTTTCACTTGACAGTGAGGAGTTTCACCAGGGGGACGTAGCGCGTGGGAGGATCACGCTATCCCCCCCCCAGTTCCCCCTCCCCCTGAACAGGTGCCCCGACCAACCAGAGGAGGCACTAGTGCAGCGACCAGGACAAACACCCACATCTGGCTTCCCATCTGCAGACACGGCCAACTGTGTCTGTAGGGATGCCCGACCAAGCCAGGGGTAACACGGGGATTCGAACCGGCGATTGCTGTGTTGGGAAGCAATGGAATAGACCATCACGCCATCTGGACGTCCAGTTTTTAGCTTTCTTTGAGAAAAAAACGTAAGCTTAAGCACCAGTACAGTGTTCCCTGAGAAATCATGGCCATGAATGTTGTTTGTCAGGACAGTGATGTTGTACAGTACGTCATATAACCATGAGACTGTGATGTAGCTGGACAACTGAACTCAGATAGTTCGTGTACATCAAACAAGTGCATCCATTTTTCAGTCAATGAAAGAACAAGCAACAAACATAACAGACTTTAATAATCTAATGCTGGGCTCAGACTACACGGTGTTTTTGTCTTTCCCGATGGTCACCATGTCAGATTAGGAAACCACAGGGCCATAAGTCCTTGCCGTGTCTTGGCCGGGAGACTGGCAACACTACAATATACGACCCCAACCAATCATCGTATGCTGCCTTTCTTGTGCGAGTTCACAGGTTGTTGGGGAGAAGGGTGAAGAAATTGTTAATCGAGGCTACAGAAACGTTGTGTGATGTTGGCAGTCTTGCGTTCCGAAAAGAAAAAGAAAAGCAAGAAAAACCCGACTGTGGAACCGTTCCTCGGTGCCAGGGAGAGGACAGCATGGCTGTGCAAAAAAAAAAAAAATCGATACGTTGCAATATTTTTTTCACAACACTTTATTGATTTCCTAGCCCCTCGTATCAATACATGAAAACATTACTCATGTTGTAAACGGATTTCAGCTCAATGTGTTCAGTGATACAACAAGCACACGTCATACACACCCCTTATTTTCACACATGCACCTCATCTGCACCTCAGCTCAGTGTGCACTGTGCCATGCAAACACCCTTCTAACAAACTGGAGGGGAGATTCTGAATTAAGCACTACTGACTCGCTCCGCATGTCTGCTGAGGTATCACGGTACGATGTGATGTAAGCATCACACTGCCCAGCTGGTACACAGAACAATTTCAGCTATATTTTTTAATTTTCAGTAAATTATTGCAATGTACCAAAATATGTATGATATCACAATGTTTTGTGGTAAATCATACTGTGACCCGTGTATGGTGGTACGTATCGTATCGTGAGGTCCTTGCCAATATGCAGCCGTGGCGGGCCGTCTGTCTTTGAAGGGAAGTGAGGTAATAAAGGTGCTAACGTGTTCTTTGCTTTCATCGCCCCGCCTGACAGCAGCAGCATCCCTCTTTCTCTCTGCCATGTTTACAGCACCGCCATCCTGTTGGTCAGCATCAACGAACACGTCACAGTAGACCTCAAACTAGGCAGGAAAGGGTGTCCGAGTAGCATGGCAGGCTATTCCGTTGCCGAACAACACGGGGATCGCTGGTTCAAATCCCCGTGTTACCTCCAGCTTGGTCGGGCGTCCCTACAGACACAATTGGTCGTGTCTGTGGGTCGAAAGCCGGATGTGGGTGTGTGTCCTGGTCGCTGCACTAGCGCCTCCTCTCGTCGGTCGGGGCACCTGTTCAGGGGGGAGGAGGAACTGGGGGGAATAGCGTGATCCTCCCACACGCTACGTCCCCCTGGTGAAACTCCTCAGTGTCAGGTGAAAAGAAGTGGCTGGTGACTCCACATGTATGGGAGGAGGCATGTGGTAGTCTGCAGCCCTCCCCAGATCAGCAGAGGGGATGGAGCAGAGACCGGGACGGCTCGGAAGAGTGGAGTAATTGGATGGGTACAATTGGGAAGAAAAGGGGGGAGGGGGGTAACTAGGTAGGAAAATACAAAAAATTCTGACATGCTGTCACACTACGAAGGGTAGTGTGTCTTGCTTCCTTGACAGGTTGTGCACACTTCCTCATCCTCTGTACAGTAAGTACAGTAAGCCTTGTAGTCACACAAACACACACATGCAGTTTTACACAAACCCACTGCAGCCTGAGCAGCTACATACACCTGGGGTTAAACTAAATAATTCACTCACACTTACATTTCAGGGATTTCACTGACATCTTGTCCACAGAGGCTTAGCATTAGCAGTACAGCAAGAGGAGAGAAGAGAACACCACACGCAGGCCGACTGAAGCAGCATGGGCGTCAGCGTCACAGCGTGCAGATAACACATGCACCAAACAGACCCACACTGTGTGTCCTAGTGTCATCTTTTCTTTCACTTAGCTGTTGGGCACCCAGAGCCCTGACATGGTCCCCACAACTAATAAAACTTACACAAGACAGATGGTCACGTGGCCTCTCTTCAATATACATGCCGACGTATGATGACGTACGCATCCTGATATGAGCCGGTCCTAAATGGCACCGCCAGCTGGAACTGATCCTGGAATGGGCCCGGAAATCAGGTCTCAGAACGTAATGCCCCCACACCCCTTCTCTCACAAAACCTGAACCCTGGAATTTCCACAGAACACACTGGACCTTCATGTAAACACGCAGTTCACCAGAAGTATTTAACATTTGTTAAGTCATGAATTTGCTCAAACCCAGTGCAAGCATGCCCTGCCAAATCCCATGAGAACGCAAATCCCACAATAGGATTTTACACTTGTGCGACAATGGCTCCAAGATGCTCAGTTCAACTTAGCCACTGAGCATCTACATTACACTGCCAGCAGGAGACTAACACAGCCAGGTCTCAGAGAAAAGCTCGCCGTGCCGTCCTTGTTGCATTTTCATAAAACAGAATTTTGTTGAAGTACATATAGTCGCCCTTTCTGCTGACCCCCGAGAGAGACGACACTTTTACTGCAGGATGCAACACTGTACTACATGTAACACTATACTACATGTAACACTGACTGTACTATATGTAACACTGCACTATGTGTAACACTGTACTATGTGTAACACTGCGCTATATATAACACTGTACTATGTGTAACGCTGTACTATATGTAACACTGTACTATGTCTAAAACTGTACTATAAGTAACACTGTACTACATGTAACACTACTACGTGTAACACTGTACTATGTGTAACACTGTAGAACATATAATGCTGTACTACATGTAACACTGTACTGCATGTAACATTGTAATATATGTAACACTGTACCATGTGTAACACTGTACTACGTGTAACACTGCACTATATGTAACACTGTACTACATGTAACACTGTACTATATGTAACACTGTACTACATGTAACACTGTACTATGTGTAACGCTGTACTATAAGTAACACTGTATTACATGTAACACTGTACTATAAGTAACACTGTAGTACATGTAATATATGTAACACTGTAATATATGTAACACTGTACTATGTGTAACATTGCACTATATGTAACACTGTACTGTGTAACACTGTACTACATGTAGCACTGTACTATATGTAACACCGTACTATATGTAGCACTGTACTATAAGTAACACTGTACTACATGTAACACTAATATGTGTAACACTGTACTATATGTAACACTACTATGTGTAACACTGTACTATATGTAACACTACTATGTGTAACACTGTACTATATGTAACACTACTATGTGGCATGACACACACTTTGATAATGCCATATAAATGAGGGCTGGGCAATAATTCCACATGATCATCTATCACGTCAGTGGTGTTGTATAGTGTCAAATCATTGTGTTATCTAAATTAATGATCATGAGAATCAATTAGCTGAAATTTCTCACAAAATGAGTTCTGATAGATTTGAAGGTGTCCATCCATCCATTATCCATCCTTCCATCCATTATCCATCTATATATACATCCATCCATCCATCCATCTAACCATTAGCCAACCCTCCATCCATTATCCACCCATTATCCAACCGCTTATCCTGCTCTCAGGGTCGCAGGGATGCTGGAGCCGATTCCAGCAGTCATTGGGTGGCAGGCGGGGGGACACCCTGGACAGGCCGCTAGGCCATCACACACACACACACACACACACACACACACACACACACACACACACACACACACACACACACACACACACACACACACACACACACACACACACACACACACACACACACACACACACACACACCTAGGGGCAATGTAGTACGGCCGATTCACCTGACCTACATGTCTTTGGACTGTGGGAGGAAACCGGAGCCCCCGGAGGAAACCCACACAGACACGGGGAGAACATGCAAACTCCACACAGAGGATGACCCGGGACGACCCCCAAGGTTAGACTACCCCGGGGCTCGAACCCAGGACCTTCTTGCTGTGAGATGACCGCGCTAACCACTGCACCACCGTGCCGTGCCAACAACACAGTCCTCACCTAAAAAAAAAACAGCAATGTTTTAATGACCTACACATTGTTTAAAGTGGAAACCATACTGCAAGCTGTACTCTGTGTGTGATCAACAACGGTACATTTAAAGAGAGAGGTGTTCATAAATATTCTACCCTTATACAGTGGTGAAACGACCATATAAGCAGGTAATGCAGCTGCACTGGGGCCCGCAGCAGTTTACGCACCCCTCTTTATCTCACCACTACTGTTATCAAAGAGCTCGAGCACTGAGTCTACGGTATGCGGTATGTTCAAAAATGTGAAAAGTGTGCCCGCGTGTAATTACGGACATGTGTACTACTGTATAGCAAAATCCACACACAGCAGTTAGCTAGCTGGCCAAGTGTCAAGACAGCAAGTAAGTGCTGGCCGGCTGGCCGGCTGGCTTTAAAGGTTTTAATAGATGACTTCACTCAGTGAAGAGCTTTCAGATGCACCTATGATGTAAGCAGAATGTATTAGTTGGCAAGTAATCAACCTACACACGTGTGTTTTGTGGTTATAAGGCCTGGGCAAAGACAGGAATAATGTGGTTATAAAGCCTGGGCACAGACAGGAATAATGTGGTTATAAAGCCTGGGCACAGACAGGAATAATGTGGTTATAAGGCCTGGGCACAGACAGGAATAATGTGGTTATAAGGCCTGGGCACACACAGGAATAATGTGGTTATAAGGCCTGGGCACAGACAGGAATAATGTGGTTATAAGGCCTGGGCACAGACAGGAATAATGTGGTTATAAGGCCTGGGCACAGACAGGAATAATGTGGTTATAAGGCCTGGGCACACACAGGAATAATGTGGTTATAAGGCCTGGGCACAGACAGGAATAATGTGGTTATAAGGCCTGGGCACACACAGGAATAATGTGGTTATAAGGCCTGGGCACAGACAGGAATAATGTGGTTATAAGGCCTGGGCACACACAGGAATAATGTGGTTATAAGGCCTGGGCACAGACAGGAATAATGTTGTTATAAAGCCTGGGCACACACAGGAATAATGTGGTTATAAGGCCTGGGCACAGACAGGAATAATATGGTTATAAGGCCTGGGCACACACAGGAATAATGTGGTTATAAGGCCTGGGCACAGACAGGAATAATGTGGTTATAAGGCCTGGGCACAGACAGGAATAATGTGGTTATAAGGCCTGGGCACACACAGGAATAATGTGGTTATAAGGCCTGGGCACACACAGGAATAATGTGGTTATAAGGCCTGGGCACACACAGGAATAATGTGGTTATAAGGCCTGGGCACAGACAGGAATAATGTGGTTATAAGGCCTGGGCACACACAGGAATAATGTGGTTATAAGGCCTGGGCACAGACAGGAATAATGTGGTTATAAGGCCTGGGCACAGACAGGAATAATGTTGTCAATGTGCGGGTGTCCTGCCACTGATCATGTTATAGCGATCCGACACCAAGTTTTGGCAAGTAGGCCAGTCTGTCACTATGTTGGTCTTGCTCTTCCCACTCCTCCTCTACAGCATGGCGGTCTTGCTGTTACTGCTCCTCTAAGCATGGCACTCTTGCTGTTACCACTCCTCCTCTAGAGCACGGCGGTCTTGCTGTTCCCACTCCTCCTCTACAGCACGGCGGTCTTGCTCTTCCCACTCCTCCTCTACAGCACGGCGGTCTTGCTCTTCCCACTCCTCCTCTAAGCATGGCACTCTTGCTGTTACCACTCCTCCTCTAGAGCACGGCGGTCTTGCTGTTCCCACTCCTCCTCTACAGCACGGCGGTCTTGCTGTTGCCCCTCCTCCTCTAAAGCACGGCGGTCTTGCTGTTAGCGCTCCTCCTCTACAGCACAGCGGTCTTGCTGTTACCACTCCTCCTCTACAGCATGGCGGTCTTGCTGTTACTGCTCCTCTAAGCACGGCACTCTTGCTGTTACCACTCCTCCTCTACAGCACAGCGGTCTTGCTGTTACTGCTCCTCAAAGCACGGCAATCTTGCTGTTACCACTCCTCCTCTACAGCACGGCGGTCTTGCTGTTCCCACTCCTCCTCTACAGCACGGCGGTCTTGCTGTTGCCCCTCCTCCTCTACAGCACGGCGGTCTTGCTGTTAGCGCTCCTCCTCTACAGCACAGCGGTCTTGCTGTTACCACTCCTCCTCTACAGCACAGCGGTCTTGCTGTTAGCGCTCCTCCTCTACAGCACAGCGGTCTTGCTGTTACCACTCCTCCTCTACAGCACAGCGGTCTTGCTGTTACCACTCCTCCTCTACAGCACAGCGGTCTTGCTGTTACCACTCCTCCTCTACAGCACAGCGGTCTTGCTATTACCACTCCTCCTCTACAGCATGGCGGTCTTGCTGTTACCACTCCTCCTCTACAGCACAGCGGTCTTGCTGTTACCACTCCTCCTCTACAGCATGGCGGTCTTGCTGTTCCCACTCCTCTAAGCACGGCACTCTTGCTGTTACCACTCCTCCTCTACAGCACAGCGGTCTTGCTGTTACTGCTCCTCTAAGCATGGCACTCTTGCTGTTACCACTCCTCCTCTACAGCACAGCGGTCTTGCTGTTAGCGCTCCTCCTCTACAGCATGGCGGTCAGCACTCCTCCTCTACAGCACAGCGGTCTTGCTGTTCCCACTCCTCTAAGCACGGCACTCTTGCTGTTACCACTCCTCCTCTACAGCACGGCGGTCTTGCTGTTACCACTCCTCCTCTACAGCACGGCGGTCTTGCTGTTGCCCCTCCTCCTCTACATCATGGCGGTCTTGCTGTTCCCACTCCTCTAAGCACGGCACTCTTGCTGTTACCACTCCTCCTCTACATCATGGCGGTCTTGCTGTTACTGCTCCTCTAAGCATGGCACTCTTGCTGTTACCACTCCTCCTCTACAGCACAGCGGTCTTGCTGTTAGCGCTCCTCCTCTACAGCATGGCGGTCAGCACTCCTCCTCTACAGCACAGCGGTCTTGCTGTTCCCACTCCTCTAAGCACGGCACTCTTGCTGTTACCACTCCTCCTCTACAGCACGGCGGTCTTGCTGTTACCACTCCTCCTCTACATCATGGCGGTCTTGCTGTTACTGCTCCTCTAAGCATGGCACTCTTGCTGTTACCACTCCTCCTCTACAGCACGGCGGTCTTGCTGTTACCACTCCTCCTCTACAGCACGGCGGTCTTGCTGTTGCCCCTCCTCCTCTACATCATGGCGGTCTTGCTGTTACCACTCCTCCTCTACAGCACGGCGGTCTTGCTGTTGCCCCTCCTCCTCTACATCATGGCGGTCTCCTCATCATCATTTCATTCAACATCAGTTGTGTAGTGCATTTGACTGTTGCCGGTTGTTTTAAAGCTGCGTGCTTCACTTCTTCCGTTCCCTCCTGACATGGTGTTATGTTCGGTCTGGCTGTGATGGGCAGGCCGGGGCTGCTTTCACCATCCTGCACCGGGGCCCGGCGCTGACCCGTTACGCCGCTGCTCTTACAGATGTTTTTGTTTTATACTCTTGTGTTTAGCTACTTCAGAATGCTGTGTTTATGGCCTTTACCTTCTCCATGTTGAGCATCCCCTATAGTTGAGGACCTCCTAAATGTAAACTTGCTTAGCTGCAATAAAATGTCAATGGTACGGGCGCCTGGGTAGCATAGCGGTGTACTCCGTTGCCTACCAACACGGGTATCGCCAGTTCGAATCCCCATGTTACCTCCAGCTTGGTCGGGCGTCCCTACAGACAGTTGGCTGTGTCTGCGGGTGGGAAGCTGGATGCGGGTATGTGTCTTGGTCGCTGCAATAGCGCCTCCTCTGGTCAGTTGGGGCGCCTGTTCAGGGGGGAGGGGGAACTGGGGGGAATAGCGTGATCCTCCCACACGCTACGTCCCCCTGGTGAAACTCCTCACTGTCAGGTGAAAAGAAGCGGCTGGTGACTCCACATGTATGGGAGGAGGCATGTGGTAGTCTGCAGCCCTCCCCGGATCAACAGAGGGGGTGGAGCAGCGACCGGGACGGCTCGGAAGAGTGGGGTGGTTGGCCGGATACAATTGAAGAGAAAAAAAAAGGGGGGGAATCCAAAAAAACCAAAACAAAACAGACAAGTTGAGTGTACATGACGTGTTCCTCTCTCCGTGTTTCTCTGCTGGGACCCTGAACACTGTATCGGTTCCACACCAACGTCACCAGGACAAATACACAAATTACACAGGCGTAGTGTAGCGGCGCAGGTGACTGGGTTTTATTAAACGGAGTCCTGAAACAGAGGACACATTTTTAATTGGGGTCCATGGCAAAGAGGCTGTAAAGACTGGTGTTTTAGAGGGTCTGTGACTGTAAACAGGTCTGTGTTGTCGTCTGTGAAGGAGCAAACTGGGGCACCGCCAGTGACGACAACAGGATGGTTCTGAGCAGCTAACGTCGACTGAGACAATACAGCAATCAGCCTGTGTGGATCAGTGTGTGCGTGTGTATGTGTGTGTGTGTGTGTGTGTGTGTGTGTGACTATACATCCATCTGTGTGTGTGCTTCTGCATGTGTAGTCAGGCCTTATGCGCTACCTTCTTCCTTTGTGGTAAAAAAGTAAAACAATAGGACACACAAATGTGCATGTGTGCGCCCCTCCACAAACACACACAAAATCATCCACCTCCAATATGCATACACAAAGAGGAAGTGAGGACCACTGCATTCCAAGACCATGGCTGCCCAGCTGCGCCTCACACGCACACACACACACACACACACAAACACACACACACACACACACACACACACACACAAACACACAGGTCTAGCAGGAAGACAATCATTTCAGCCACCAACTTTATCAGACTGTTAAGTACAGTAAGCCTCGAAACACACACACACACACACACACACACACACACACACACACACACACACACACACACACACACACACACACACACACACACACACACACACACACACACACACACACACACACACCTCAAACAGCCCATCTACTGAGACAAAGGCCTTTACACTTGAGCAATACTTTGTGAGGCTGACCTGGACATGCGACTGCTGTTCAAGTTACATCTTTCAGACATCTTCCCTAAACTCAGGCATGGTGGCATTTCTGCAGCTGCCAAAATTAGAAATTGCCAAAGTACACGGTTGTGTGTCCTGTTAGCCCACGTCACCACGGTTGCAGGGCTGCGGTGGTGTGCATGCTGCAGGTACTACAGGAAGTGGTGTGTTCCTCCAGCCCACCGGGCCATCTGTCTTGATGCTGTCACATTAGTCCATCTCTGTCTTAGCTGAAGGCATCAATGTCCCTCCTTTCTGCCTTAAAACACCAAATACTGTCACCTTGACACAACCTAGGCACTCGATTTGTGGACAAAGCACAGGGGGCAGGAGCTTCAGGCTGTGTTATAAATACAGCCTACACCATTTTAATGGCTGGGGAGTACAGTGTGTGCAGGAAGCTGTTCATGATGCGTCCTTGAACCAGGTAGGGTGTCTTCCCAAAGGATTCCCCCCCCCCTTTCTCCCCAATTGTATCAGGCCAATCACCCCACTCTTCCGAGCCGTCCCGGTCTCTGCTCCACCCCCTCTGCTGATCCGGGGAGGGCTGCAGACTACCACATGCCTCCTCCCATACATGTGGAGTCACCAGCCGCTTCTTTTCACCTGACACTGAGGAGTTTCACCAGGGGGACGTAGCACGTGGGATGATCATGCTATCCCCCCTCCCCCCAGTTCCCCTCCCCCCCGAACAGGCACCCCGACCGACCAGAGGAGGCGCTAGTGCAGCGACCAGGACACATACCCACGTCCGGCGCAGCACAGCCAAGTGTGTCTGTAGAGACGCCAGATCAAGCAGGAGGTAACACGGGAATTCGAACTGGCATTCCCCGTGTTGGTAGGCAACAGAATAGACCGCTATGCTACCCGGACGCCCCCCCCCCCCACCCCCACCCTAATGGATACTTTAAGAGCTAGGGACACTGACAGTGCCTAAAGTCCACGGTCTCACTTCAGCTGCTGGTATATACACACGAAGAGACTGGGACTAAAAAGCAGAACAACAACATCACAGAAGGTTAACATTTCTACATAGGCTAGGTGTTGCAGCATCACCAGGGGACACTGCAACACATTTCTACATAGGCTAGGTGTTGCAGCATCACCAGGGGAGGGCAGCCTAGCAGGTAGAGTGACCAAGCAATAACTGAGAGAGTGCAATTTCAACCCACAGCTTTATGACCTAGTGGTTAATGAGGTCATTCCCTGACTTGAGGGTGAAGGTTTGATTTCTGTGCAATGCTTAAGTATGCTTGACGGCCATTATGACTAACAGTAGTAAAATGTCAAATTAAAATGTCTTTCAGCAAGGTACCAACCCTGCTTCAAGCTCACTTAATGGTAACTGGATAACACATTCAGCTAAAAACCTAATTTGACCACTAGCCATTACACTTGCCGATATGATACATATTGCAATTTTTCAAATATCATGATTATTTCAATTCTGTATGACAATATTTCTGAGGCTCCACCATCCCCTCTTCTTCTTTCAGCTTGTTCCCTGTTTCTCAGGGGTCACCAGAGAGGATTTTAGAGTTTCCATTGGTACCCTGTGAGGGCACAGCACCAATGGCGGCTGTTGTTAACCAGGGCCGTGACCAATCCCTTATGGTCTTGTCAATCAGCATACTGATTTGGCAAAATTTTACATTGGATGCCCTTCCAGACACAACCACTAACCCTATGGACGGGACAGGCACAGGCAACATGCTGGATGCCATCCCACCCAGTATTCTTGGACTAGCACCCATGCCTGTCGCCTTCACCATCTCCTCTTACCAACAGTAAAATGTGAAAACTGTGATAATCCAAAGAAAATGTACAAGAAAATTAATTTATTTTAAGTTATGTGTAACAAAAGGTTTAAAATATGAGTATGCTTCCCTGAGTACACATTCGGACAAATCAAATTCAAACATTCAAGAGATGTAGAAATCCTTTCCTCAGACCTCTGTACAACATCTGTTAACTGTGTTTCAACATGACGAGTGAGGGAAATGCAATGCAATGCAATGCAATGCTGTATCTAAACTGTTATGGCCAAGTATCACTATTTTGCACTGAGCCGAGTTATTCGCCGCTACCCTTATTGGATGCCTCCACTGTCAACAAGGTGTACAGAGGGGGCAAGAGTTATGGTGGTTGTGTCGCCAACAAGCACAAACTGGAAGGAAGCATTTTTGAGAAGTTAACTGTACCCCACAAATAACTGGGCAGGCAGACCAGGTTTATGCCTATCACCTACACTACTCATCCAACTGCCTTACTTTTCACTTGTCAGATTCGTTTTTACGAGTGACAGTACTTGTTAGTCAGTATTATGGTATGCGAGTGCTCTAGCTATCAGGGAACAACCACAGATAGAGGAGATAATTACAGACAGCAGGGCATGTGGAAACCCCATTTAGGAATTAATGTGGATGAAGTCTGAAATTAGTGCGGGGTGACATGGAAAATGTTATCATCATGATCATCTTAAGGGATTTCATACGATATGCAACAACATCCCGTTTAAGAATCCAACTGGGGTTCATAACCTTGAACTCTTCAGTACTGTTAAGTATGAAACCACACCAAAACTAGTTTTCAAATAATACGTCAGGCCTCATTTTGTCAGAAATTATAGGTAACAGGTTCTCATTTGCATTAGACAACAAAATTGTGCATTACGAAATAACAATAGCCCAATTTCATCCGATTCAATACCACTGATGGACGATAATTGAATCACCACCCATCCTACCTGCAAGCCACTAAAACCAGTTGGAATGCCGCCGCCACCCCGGGTATGGGTGTGCCTATACCCCGGGTATGGCCGTGCCTATACCCCGGGCATGGCCGTGCCTATACCCCGGGCATGGCCGTACCTATACCCCGGGTATGGCCGTGCCTATACCCCGGGCATGGCCGTGCCTATACCCCGGGTATGGCCGTGCCTATACCCCGGGCATGGCCGTGCCTATACCCCGGGTATGGCCGTGCCTATGCCTATACCCCGGGCATGGCCGTGCCTATACCCCGGGTATGGCCGTGCCTATGCCTATACCCCGGGTATGGCCGTGCCTATACCCCGGGCATGGCCGTGCCTATACCCCGGGTATGGCCGTGCCTATACCCCGGGCATGGCCGTGCCTATACCCCGGGCATGGCCGTACCTATACCCTGGGTATGGCCGGGCATGGCCGTACCTATACCCCGGGCATGGCCGTGCCTATACCCCGGGTATGGCCGTGCCTATACCCCGGGCATGGCCGTGCCTATACCCCGGGCATGGCCGTGCCTATACCCCGGGTATGGCCGTGCCTATACCCCGGGTATGGCCGTGCCTATGTATCTGCAGCTAAGCAAATACTGCGCCGGATCCGCAGGTTAGCCAAACAAAACCCTCCTGCCTGCAGCTTGTAGGTCGCTGTAATGAGCCCCGGTTTGCTAACGGCCCTTCCACAAACCAAGACTCCGTGACTGATGGCGCACTCCCTCCCTCCCTCCCTCCCTCCCCGCATTACAGCGCTGTAAGGCTGGTCTCCCAGCCCCTGCGGTCCCTGGCTGGAAGCGCCTCGGAGGACGGGGCCTTGTGTCCATCGCGGATCGTCGCCGTGGCTCAACGCGAGCGGCAAATCAGCCGAGAAGGAGACTCGAATGAGGAGCCCCGTCCCCGAGTTCCGTGCTCCGGGAGCGGGGCAGCGGGGACAGAAAACAACCGGGGAGGAGGGAGAGGAGGGGGAGGAGGGGGGAGGGAGAGGGGGGGAGGGAGGAGTGTTTTGTTGATGCTTGCTGGGGAGCTTTTGGCCAAACTGGATTTCCTACGGCGGGCAGCTGTCATTCTTCCTGCGCCTTTCGAAGCGGCCGCGGAGCGCCGCGACATTCCTCCGCCTTGCGCGGCAACGCGGGGCCGGGGGCCGGGGGCCCGACGTGCCCTCGCCACGAACGAGTGGCCGCGCTGCTTAGTTTGGTGGCAACGGTGCCACGAAAACAAGCTGCGGCGAGTTAGCCGCTGGGAGCTAGCCTGGCGGCGGCTCTTACCTTGTACACATCTCCGTACGTGCCGCTTCCTATCCTCTGGATCAGCTCGAAATCCTCCTGCGGATTCCGCCGGGACAGGTCGACGCTGGAGTTCATCGTCTGAACGGCCGTTCGGGCTCCCGATCGCGTCTAGTTGGCGGACGCCGGCGCGGACGAAAATACGCCAAAACGAACGTTTGAAAACATACGGTGTCACAAAATCACAGCCCGACTCCGCCGTAAATCCAACATGGCGTCCGACTTCGCCGACGCGCATGCGCACCAAACGCTGGCGTACGTTCTCCGTCGCCTCCCCTCCTCCGGGAGGAAACGGGGGGGGGGGGGGATTCTTCAGTTAAGGGAGCTTTTCTGTGCCCAGGGTAGATTGTCAAGAAAAAGATGCTTTTTAAAAAGAAAAGATATTGTGTTTGTGAGACTTAGGTTGTGTTAGCCATGAAAAAATATTTGTGTCTCAATGATGACATTTTAATACTTTTTCAGTATGTTGAAAATTCAAATGTGCCAGAATTTAACTGTTTTGGGCTTGTCCCAACACAGACTTTTTAACTTCCCCTCTATAATAACGTCATAATTATCTAAAAAGACATATTTCAAATTTATATATGTGCAATTTGCACTTTTGTTATAGTTAAATATGGCTGTCCCTCGTACATCTGTCATCACCCTCACACCCAACATTTTAGAGCAACAACGCTTTTTCAAACAACAGCAATGTGGTTGCCATGGAAACGAGAAGTGTCAGATGCGCATAAGCAGTCATGGCAGAAGCGTGACTTTTTCATGTCACAAATGTAGCAATGTGAAGATGTATATATCCTGCTCTGACAGGATGGTTATTACACATGTAGCAATGTGAAGATGTATATATCCTGCTCTGACAGGATGGTTATTACACATGTAGCAATGTGAAGATGTATATATCCTGATCTGACAGGATGGTTATTACACATGTAGCAATGTGAAGATGTATATATCCTGCTCTGACAGGATGGTTATTACACATGTAGCAATGTGAAGATGTATATATCCTGCTCTGACAGGATGGTTATTACACATGTAGCAATGTGAAGATGTATATATCCTGATCTGACAGGATGGTTATTACACGTGTAGCAATGTGAAGATGTATATATCCTGCTCTGACAGGATGGTTATTACACATGTAGCAATGTGAAGATGTATATATCCTGATCTGACAGGATGGTTATTACACATGTAGCAATGTGAAGATGTATATATCCTGCTCTGACAGGATGGTAATTACACATGTAGCAATGTGAAGATGTATATATCCTGCTCTGACAGGATGGTTATTACACATGTAGCAATGTGAAGATGTATATGTCCTGACAGGATGGTTATTACACATGTAGTCATGTGAAGATGTATATGTCCTGATCTGACAGGATGGTTATTACACATGTAGCAATGTGAAGATGTATATGTCCTGAACTGACAGGATGGTTATTACACATGTAGCAATGTGAAGATGTATATGTCCTGACAGGATGGTTATTACACATGTAGCAATGTGAAGATGTATATGTCCTGATCTGACAGGATGGTTATTACACATGTATCAATGTGAAGATGTATATGTCCTGATCTGACAGGATGGTTATTACACATGTAGCAATGTGAAGATGTATATATCCTGCTCTGACAGGATGGTTATTACACGTGTAGCAATGTGAAGATGTATATATCCTGCTCTGACAGGATGGTTATTACACATGTAGCAATGTGAAGATGTATATATCCTGCTCTGACAGGATGGTTATTACACGTGTAGCAATGTGAAGATGTATATATCCTGAACTGACAGGATGGTTATCACACATGTAGCAATGTGAAGATGTATATGTCCTGACAGGATGGTTATTACACATGTAGCAATGTGAAGATGTATATATCCTGCTCTGACAGGATGGTTATTACACATGTAGCAATGTGAAGATGTATATATCCTGCTCTGACAGGATGGTTATTACACATGTAGCAATGTGAAGATGTATATATCCTGATCTGACAGGATGGTTATTACACATGTAGCAATGTGAAGATGTATATGTCCTGATCTGACAGGATGGTTATTACACATGTAGCAATGTGAAGATGTATATATCCTGCTCTGACAGGATGGTTATTACACATGTAGCAATGTGAAGATGTATATGTCCTGAACTGACAGGATGGTTATCACACATGTAGCAATGTGAAGATGTATATGTCCTGACAGGATGGTTATTACACATGTAGCAATGTGAAGATGTATATATCCTGCTCTGACAGGATGGTTATTACACATGTAGCAATGTGAAGATGTATATATCCTGCTCTGACAGGATGGTTATTACACATGTAGCAATGTGAAGATGTATATATCCTGATCTGACAGGATGATTATTACACATGTAGCAATGTGAAGATGTATATGTCCTGACAGGATGGTTATTACACATGTAGCAATGTGAAGATGTATATATCCTGATCTGACAGGATGGTTATTACACATGTAGCAATGTGAAGATGTATATATCCTGCTCTGACAGGATGGTTATTACACATGTAGCAATGTGAAGATGTATATATCCTGCTCTGACAGGATGGTTATTACACATGTAGCAATGTGAAGATGTATATATCCTGCTCTGACAGGATGGTAATTACACATGTAGCAATGTGAAGATGTATATATCCTGCTCTGACAGGATGGTTATTACACATGTAGCAATGTGAAGATGTATATGTCCTGACAGGATGGTTATTACACATGTAGTCATGTGAAGATGTATATGTCCTGATCTGACAGGATGGTTATTACACATGTAGCAATGTGAAGATGTATATGTCCTGAACTGACAGGATGGTTATTACACATGTAGCAATGTGAAGATGTATATGTCCTGACAGGATGGTTATTACACATGTAGCAATGTGAAGATGTATATGTCCTGATCTGACAGGATGGTTATTACACATGTAGCAATGTGAAGATGTATATGTCCTGATCTGACAGGATGGTTATTACACATGTAGCAATGTGAAGATGTATATATCCTGCTCTGACAGGATGGTTATTACACGTGTAGCAATGTGAAGATGTATATATCCTGCTCTGACAGGATGGTTATTACACATGTAGCAATGTGAAGATGTATATGTCCTGATCTGACAGGATGGTTATTACACATGTAGCAATGTGAAGATGTATATATCCTGCTCTGACAGGATGGTTATTACACATGTAGCAATGTGAAGATGTATATATCCTGATCTGACAGGATGGTTATTACACATGTAGCAATGTGAAGATGTATATGTCCTGATCTGACAGGATGGTTATTACACATGTAACAATGTGAAGATGTATATATCCTGAACTGACAGGATGGTTATTACACATGTAGCAATGTGAAGATGTATATGTCCTGACAGGATGGTTATTACACATGTAGCAATGTGAAGATGTATATGTCCTGATCTGACAGGATGGTTATTACACATGTAGCAATGTGAAGATGTATATGTCCTGATCTGACAGGATGGTTATTACACATGTAGCAATGTGAAGATGTATATATCCTGAGCTGACAGGATGGTTATTACACATGTAGCAATGTGAAGATGTATATGTCCTGATCTGACAGGATGGTTATTACACATGTAGCAATGTGAAGATGTATATGTCCTGATCTGACAGGATGGTTATTACATGTGTAGTAATGTGAAGATGTATATATCCTGATCTGACAGGATGATTATTACACATGTAGCAATGTGAAGATGTATATATCCTGATCTGACAGGATGGTTATTAGACGTATAGTAATGTGAAGATGTATACGTCCTGATCTGACAGGATGGTTATTACACGTGTAGTAATGTGAAGATGTATATATCCTGATCTGACAGGATGGTTATTACACATGTAGTAATGTGAAAATGTATATATCCTGATCTGACAGGATGGTTATTACCAAACAAGTTAGTAGTTCAGTGTTTTAGTTCAGAAATAAGAAACTTCACTTTATTCAGGTGTATTCATGGTACGTTGTATGCTAGCTAACAAGTTAGCTTAGCAAGTTTAAGACTTGGCCAACTTTTTCTCCAAAAAGTGAAAGTTGTCATTATATCACGCGTCATTACATCACATGTTGCTGTTACAACTTTGAAAAAAGCATTATAACATCAAACTGATTTTGTAGGACGACCAAAGCTACGCTAAGATATTTATTCCACACCACTTAAGAGCTTCTGAACAAGAAAAAAACAAAACAGATGTTAAAGAAATTTATTTTTTATTTTTTCAAAATTTCAAAAGCCAAAAGTGCCCCAAATTGAAGAATCACCCACATACCAGTGAAGGAAGGCATATAAAAGCAACAATATGGATATATAAGTGAAGAAAAATAGCTGAACAAGAAAAGCTGACAACAAGGGCTTGAAAATACTCTGTATAATAAGCAAACAAAAAAGAGCTCACAGCCACCAATGTCTGTAATAAACATTATGTTCACCTGCTCTTTCCAAGTAAATACAATGACAATCAGTCGCCAGGAGAATCCAAGTGACTGACAGCTATACTCTCAATGATAAAGAGGAGGACCAAGGTTATTGTAAGAATGTTACGCTTTGACACATTCAAGATATGACATTTGAAAGGCAGCAACTCTGTAATAGAGGTTTGCATATGGTCCTGGTCCAGGATGGTGCAGCTCTATGGGCCTGTTCAAGAAGCACTTTGCACCTTTGGATTAGTAGGTCTTATCATTGCAAATTCAAGATTTTCATAACATGTCAGAAGTGTTTGTTTTGGAGCTCTAAAAGCATGTCCAAGCCTCTTAAATCACCTTTTTAGGTATGGAAAATAATGACAAAATATGGTTGAAATAATTTTTTTCCACTTGTCCACTGAGGCCAGTGGGTCAGAATTTACCTTGCCTACATTTTCACTGACCCAGCAGGAAAAAGTATGAATAGCTTCGTATTCATAAACCCAAGTAATTCTCTACAGTAAAATGTATGATATTGACTCCAGTGGAACAGTAAACAGGAAAAAACAAACAAACAAACAAAACAACCTAAAATGTCTAGTAGTCTATCTCTGCTTTGCAACCCCTCCTTCAGCAGGGGTTGCTGAATGATACAAATTAATTGACTTATACCCTCAAACACCCCCATTCATGGGACTTCTGCGTTCAGAAACACAGGGCCGGGCCACATGACTTGCTGTTTGCTGTGCCCGATACTCGGTCCCCAGTGAGCAATGCTGCAGTTGAAGATTAAATTACCTACAGGGGGCTTTTGAAAATAGCAGATGCTGGCAAATACACTGTGCATCTTCTGCCTTTCTATTTGAATTATTTGTCTTGCATGCCAGTTTCTCTTGCTTATTTACATCACTGACTGAGGCATCAAGATTCTGGTAGTTACATATAGCACCTTTTAGAGACTCCCCCAAATTAATTCTCAATGGACCAGTGACAGGCAAATCAAATGGCCCAAACCCAAGTCTTGCTTGCCTCTGGGTACTGAGCAATGTCGCTGTCAAAATGAACAGTCAAACATTGCAGGTTTGTTTTGTTATTTCTTTCTTTCTTTCTTTCTTTCTTTTTTTGGATGTGTGTCTAAGAGAGGGCATGGCTGTTAAGCCCCTGTAAGCCCCATATGGCTGCACAGAAAACAGGGTAACATGGGACTAATGGTGGCAGATGGCCGGGTCACAACACAGTGAACGTAGTCCAACTGACAGAGAGAATCAAACAGTTTAATTTTCAGGAAAATCTTCTCTCACATAAAACAGCAACTGTAGTTTTTACTGCAAAACATCTGCTTGTGCAAGAGACCGAGCAAAAGAGCCAAGATAAATAAACTCTACTGTAAAGAGGGAAAATAAAGGTGTAAGGACGTGCTTATATCATGGCAAAGCAATATCGTTTTTTTTTTCAAATTACACACACCACAGCACTCAATTATCAGGATATTAATAACATTTGTTTAATTTTTACCTTGTGTGTTATTACAAACCGGATCTGGCGATGTACTCATCATCCTGTCTGTATTTTACATATTTATTAATTAGTCCATCTATCACCCCTAGTCCGACCCGGTATGTGGCCTGGTGTTTCAAAGAACACAGAGGGGCTGAGGGCCTGTGTTTCAGCTCAGGGCAGGGCTCTTCTTGCTGGAGAGTTGATGACGTGTTGCCTGGTGGGGTCTGCTGGTTCTCCTGTTTTACAGCAGAGAAAGGGGGAGACTGGAGCCCAGTCCAAGGCTCTTCCTCCTGGGTCGCGGGGAGTTCAGTCTCGGGTTGAGCCTGGAGCTTTTTCAGGAGGCAAGACAACTGGGGACTTAGAAGGATAACCAAGGTACCGCCAACACGAAGGATTCTGGATGGACACACACACACACACACACACACACACACACACACACACACACACACACACACACACACACACACACACACACACACACACACACACACACACACTTTATGGTTGAATCATTGTTTTCTATTGTTTAACTGAACACTTTGAAGGAAATATCACAATACAAAGAAACACACACACACACACACACATATTTCAGATGGCTACATACGTTTTTCAGTGTTAAACTGAAAAGAAGTTTACAAAACATACACAATAGGTCAAATTAGTACCATTTCCTGTTTAGCATATTATCAGATTAAAAAAAAAAACAAGCATATCCTCTCCAAAGAGTCACAAGTACACAAATCTAACTCAGAAGTGTTTGATCAATCTGTCCTCTCTTGATTTGAACAAAGTTGAATATTGGGAATATGCTGATATAAATATTAGGAATATGCAGATATAAATACTGGGAATATGCCAATATAAATATTGGGAACATGCCGATACAAATATTGGGAACATGCTGATATAAATATTGGGAACATGCCGATATAAATATTGGGAACATGCTGATATAAATATTGGGAATATGCCGATATAAATATTGGGAACATGCTGATATAAATATTGGGACTATGCCGATACAAATATTGGGAATATGCAGATATAAATATTGGGAACATGCTGATATAAATATTGGGAATATGCAGATATAAATATTGGGAACATGCTGATATAAATATTGGGAATATGCTGATATAAATACTGGGGATATGCTGATATAAATATTGGGACTATGCTGATATAAATACTAGGGATATGCTGATATAAATATTGGGAATTTGCTGATATAAATACTGGGAATAAGCTGATATAGATATTAGGAATATGCTGATAGAAATATTGGGAACATGCTGATATAAATATTGGGGATATGCTGATATAAATATTGAGAACATGTTGATATAAATATTGGGGATATGCTGATATAAATATTGAGAACATGTTGATATAAATATTGGGGATATGCTGATATAAATATTGGGAATATAATAAGCATGCAAAGACTAATGTAATATTCATCGAACCAATGTTTTATGAGTGCTTTCAAATTATTCCAGATTTAGAACCAGCAGCATGCATGCATGCCCGCTGACCTCTCCATCTCTGCCACCAGGAGCAGCAGGGTGGCAGCCATGTCTGTCTTTGTGCCGAACTTCCTGCCAAAAGGTAGGTCACAGACCACAGCGTCCACACTAGCGTTGGGCAGGGGGAGCTCTGTGAACACGGGGGAGGAGAGACAAGCCAAGATCATTTAAATAACAGGGTTATTTAGGACCCTTCAGAATAAACGTCCGCCATTTCCAGGTGTCCATGTAACAAGCTGGTTAAGTTATTTAAGAACATGGAAACTGAAATCTAATTTTAGTCATTAAATCACTGACGAGCTACAAACTACACCAAGCTCACAGACCAGCAGTTGTCCGAGGGTGGGCTTTATGCACATAACATGTCAGGAGCCACGAGAGATGTCGTCACTGGCATCAGTTTTGGACTGGCTTATTCAGTCCAGTGACTTGTTTTCTGACACAAACCAGACAACATGGCAAGAGGTGGCAATACTATGATTTACCAGCACATACCTAACAGTTAACAGTGCCCCATCCAGGCAAAAACAAGACAACTTCTGTCTTCTGGAACAGGACTTCTTTCAAACACTACATAATGTTATGGATGCTATACATATAAACTGGTAAATTATTAAATGAAATAAAACAGACCAAAAAAAAACAAAAAAAAAACATATTTGTATAGAATTCATCATGTCTTATTTCTACAATGCCCAGCAATGGACCTGTCTCAGGTCTCTCTCTCCCTGCCTTTCAGCCACTGCCTGCTGGGACAGACTTCTGTCCCCCAGTGGCCCTGAATTCAGTTAAGTGGGCATGGATATTGGATGGATGGTCATTCCTGTTATAAAAGACCCAGTATTATCTTGACAAATAAGGATTTTTTTTTGCATTCCCCCCAGTTGTACTTGGCCAACTACCCCACTCCTCTGAGCCGTCCCGGTCTCTGCTCCACCCGTCTGTTGATCCGGGGAGGGCTGCAGACTACCACATGCCTCCTCCCATACATGTGGAGTCACCAGCCACTTCTTTTCACCTGACAGTGAGGAGTTTCACCATGGGGGACGTAGCGCGTGGGAGGATCACGCTATTCCCCCCAGTTCCCCCTCCCCCCCGAACAGGCGCCCCCAACCAACTAGAGGAGGCGCTAGTGCAGCGACCAGGACACATACCCACACCCGGCTTCCCACCCGCAGACATGTCCAATTGTGTCTGTAGCGACGCATGACCAAGACGGAGGTAACACGGGGATTCAAACCGGCAAGTCTACCCGGACTTGTATGAACATTTAATTTCTACCTTTATTCATTCAGTAGTACTAGGCATCCACTTTCTTCAAATATTTGATAATGAAATTTCTCTCATTTTATTTGTAAATGTTGTGAGATACAGATCAATAATAACTTCACTAATATCTTACCACAACTTCTCTGTTATGCAGACCACTGAAGTGGTGTATGGATATTTGCTACTGTCTGTTAGTGAACTAGTTATATTTCTCTCACTGTTTGCTACTTTTTGCTTCTAATCTTTGCAACGTAGTTACTGAGGCTCATTCCACTGTCAAACTCCTTTTTAAGCTTCTAGATAAAAACATCAACTAAAACTCTAATCACAATGTATCATTCCAGTTTTACTTTGAGGACAAAGACTGTTTTTGTGTGAGTGCTCATACCCATGGCTGAAGCCTGCATCACTTGTATCCTGTCCTGCAGGTCTGCAAATAATATGTTTTCATTGGCCTTCTGCAGCTGTCTGTCATCAATGTCCACGCCCAAGAAATGAGCACCCTGATGGTTGAGACCACAGTTCAGTTACTGCTGTTTCATAGAATGAATCCTTTACGTTGAAACAAAATCTCATCTCATCTCATCTCATCTCCAGCTGCTTCTCCGGGGTCGGGTCACGGTGACAGCAAGCTAAGTAGGGCACTCCAGACGTCAATCTCCTCAGCAACACCCTCCAGCTCCTCCTGGGGGATCCCAAGGTGTTCCCAGGCCAGATTGGACATGTAGTCCCTCCAGCAAGTTCTGGGTCTACCCCGGGGTCTCCTCCCAGTTGGACGTGCCTGTTAAACCTCGAAAGGAAGGCGCCCAGGGGGCATCCTGATCAGATGCCCGAACCACCTCAACTGGCTCCTTTCGACACAAAGGAGCAGCGGCTCTACTCCGAGCTCCCTCCAGATGTCCGAGCTCCTCACCCTATCTCTAAGGCTGAGCCCAGACACCCTACGGAGGAAACTCATTTCAGCTCCTTGTACCCACGATCTCACCCTTTCAGTCACTACCCGAAGCTCATGAGCATAGGGGAGGGTCGGAACGAAGACTGACTGGTAAACTGAGAGCTTTGCCTTCCGGCTCAGCTCCCTCTTCACCACAATGGTCCGGTACAACGTCCACATTACTGCTGATGCTGCACCAATCCGCCTGTCAATCTCCCACTCCATCCTACCCTCACTCGTGAGCAAGACCCCAAGATACTTGAACTCCTTGACTTGAGGCAACAACACATCCCCAACCCGGAGGGAGAAATCCACCATTTTCTGGTAGAGAACCATGGCCTCAGACTTGGAGGTGCTGATTCTCATCCCATCTCATCTCATCCATCTCATCAATGAAACAAAATATCTCACTCAAAACAACAGCAACAAGCATTTGTCCAAACGCTGTACAAAATGTGGACCGCATTTAAAAGCTGAGGATCGTAACACAACAGAATAAATATTTCCAAATGTAAAAAAGACAGCTGCTAGATAGCTATAATATTTGCAGTCATGCTTGCATCAACTATAAACCTTTGTTTCTTCTATTTAAACTTTCCAGCTGCAAGAAATTGTATGATTGCTAACTGATCATCATTATTAGCAATTACTTCCTCTTTACTTTAAAGCAGAGACATTTGAACTCTGTGCAGTGTGAAAGTGACTGGTGTTGGTCCTGACCTGGTGCTCCTGTGCAGCTTCTATTAAGATGGTTCCCACCCCACACATCGGGTCTACCACACGGTAGCCTGGCTGGGAGACAGAACACAGGATAATAATATAATAACTCCAGCACAGCACATACCTGTGCAGTAATGAGGCCATGCAAATACTTTATTACCAAAGCTGGAGCATGAGGTAGGGTCCAAACTGAGGGACGGAAGGTATTTGTTTGAAGGAGGTTTCTCACAGAAAACCAGCATTTCTGAGAAAGATGAATCTACTTACTTTCCCTCAGTGTCTAAAATTTCTGAGTTTCACACAACACAAAATATGAGTAGCAGATGGCATGTGCATGTGTAAGAGAGAGCGAGAGAGAGACAGAGACAGAGACAGAGGAAGAGAGAGAGAGAGAGAGAGAGAGAGAGAGAGAGAGAGAGAGAGAGAGAGAGAGAGAGAGACAGAGACAGAGGAAGAGAGAGAGAGAGAGAGAGAGAGAGAGAGAGAGAGAGAGAGACAGGCAGGCAGACAGAGAGAGAGACTGTGTGTGTATTTACATCTGGCTAACCTGATATCTCATGAGGTTGTTTTTTTATCTTTCTTTTATCCAGTTCATAATTTGTGCCGGTGTCTTTTAAAGACTTTGTGATGTTGGTTAGGGGTGAGCACCCATTAACTTCACACAAACCATTAACATACGATATATCATACAGTAACATACTATATAACATACAGTAACATGATATAACAGATTAACATATATCATACAGTGACATACGATATAACATACAGTAAAATATAACATACAGTAACATACTATATAACATACAGTAAAATATAACATACAGTAACATATGATATACAGTAACATTATATAACATACAGTAACATAGGATATAACACACAGTAACATATAACATACAGTAACATACTTTTTAACATACAGTAACATACAGTATCATATGATATAACATACAGTAACATACTATATAACATACATTAAAATATAACATACAGTAACATATGATATAACATACAGTAACATATAACATACAGTTACATATGATATAACATACAGCAACATACAGTAACATATAACGTACAGCAACATATAACATACAGTAATATATGATATAATACACAGTAACATACGATATAACATACAGTAATATATGATATAACACAGTAACATACTATATAACATACAGTAACGATGTAACATACAGTAACATACTATATAACACAGTAACATGCTCTATAACATACAGTAACATACTATATAACACAGTAACATGCTCTATAACATACAGTGACATACTATATAACATACATAACATGTTATATAACATACAGTAACATACTACATAACATACAGCAACATATGATATAACATACAGTAACATACTACATAACATACAGCAACATACTATATAACACACAGTAACATGCTACGTAACATACAGTAACATGATATAACATACAGTAACATGTGATATAACATACAGTAACATACTATATAACACACAGTAACATGCTGTATAACATACAGTAACATGTGATATAACATACAGTAACATACTATATAACACACAGTAACATGCTGTATAACATACAGTGACATATGATATAACATACAGTAACATACTATATAACACACAGTAACATGCTGTATAACATACAGTAACATGTGATATAACATACAGTAACATACTATATAACACACAGTAACATGCTGTATAACATACAGTAACATGTGATATAACATACAGTAACATACTATATAACACACAGTAACATGCTGTATAACATACAGTAACATGTGATATAACATACAGTAACATACTATATAACACACAGTAACATGCTATGTAACATACAGTCTGATGGAGCTGAATCTTTTAATCAGGAATCGGGAACAACATTTATTTGGCATTTCACTCCATGCACCTTTGCACATGATATGAAATATAATTTCCCCCAGCCCACAGTGGTGTTACACAAAGACAACAACACATATCCAAACTACAAAAAAACTACAAAAACTACAAAAACACATATATCCAACATATCCACAAAAAAAAATCACTGTCCAAGAGCCCAAATGCCAGGATGACTGTCAGCCTGCTGGTCTGCATGGACTAGCAGTTAGCTTAGCCTGTCCCGCTTCCGCGTCCTGTCAGACCGCCCTCGGTGTTTCCTCCTCGGGCACAGCTCCAGGCAGCAGCAGACCAGGCTCCCCCAGCTGATCCAGCACCAGCTCTCCCAGCCATCAAACCAACACACAAACTTACATGCAGACGTGGACAAAGACACTGCATGGACGGTACTGGGTGAGGCTGCTGCAAATGTGAATTCGTGCCGCCATCTTCCCACACCAGAAACAAAGACTTACTTTTGGCATGTGAATGTGAAGATAATATGTTTTCTTTAATCTTCATCTATGAAGCCGGTGCATCTTTTTTTGCTATAGTGGCTGCTGTGACATTTCCAATTTCCCCACATCAAACTAAGTTAACGAATCTGAATGGACCACAAAGCTGAATGAAACGCCTCCTCCAGCACTTCAACAAGAACGAAGAAGAAAGCCACTTAATTTGAGTCATTGTACAGGTACAGTGAATGTGTTGTCTGCATGTACCCACCCTATTGTATAGCAGCAGTTGCAGTTGCAGCACCCGGGCACCAATTTCTTTCCACTGCCTTGCTCAGGGGCACAGGCAGGAGTATTAACCCTAACATGCACGTCCTTTTGATGGTGGGAGGAAACAGGAGCACCCGGAGGAAACCCAAGCAGACATGGGGAGAACATGCATACTCCACACAGAGAGGACCTGGGACGGCCTGGGGTTCAAACCCAGGACCTTCTTGCTGTGAGGCAACAGTGCTGACCACTGGGCCACCGTGCCGCCCGTAAATAACCTTTCATCCATATCCTCATATGCTGGCTGATGAGGGGTGAAAGGTGTCACAATTCTGAATCCTGCAACAGCCGCAGTAGGCATCTAGGTTGGAAAAGGTCTTTTAGAAGCCTATTGTGCCATACTTGTAAAAAGATAAATACTTGTATTGTTCCATACTTATAAGCCTATTGTGCCATACTTGGCTTCTTCTTCAGACTTGCCGCTGCCTGCCTTATTCCTCCACATTTTGCTGCAACTTCACAGTTACTGTTACAATGAGCAACTAAAACAGTGCTCATGATTTGAATATTCCTGGATTACGGTTTATCTTTGAGATGCCAGAGATAGTGGGATTATGAAGGACAGTTTGTATGCAAATCTTGAAAACTGTTGCTTTAACTGAGGGAGTGAATCTGTCTCAGAAGTGAGATGCTGGAAACGTTGTAAGATGGAGAGGTTTGGTTTCCATCAGGAAGTAAGTGTTGGAAACGTTGTAAGATGGAGAGGTTTGGTTTCCATCAGGAAGTAAGTGTTGGAAATGTTGTAAGATGGAGAGGTTTGGTTTCCATCAGGAAGTGAGATGTTGGAAACGTTGTAAGATGGAGAGGTTTGGTTTCCATCAGGAAGTAAGTGTTGGAAATGTTGTAAGATGGAGAGGTTTGGTTTCCATCAGGAAGTAAGTGTTGGAAATGTTGTACGATGGAGAGGTTTGGTTTCCATCAGGAAGTAAGTGTTGGAAACGTTGTAAGATGGAGAGGTTTGGTTTCCATCAGGAAGTAAGTGTTGGAAACGTTGTAAGATGGAGAGGTTTGGTTTCCATCAGGAAGTAAGTGTTGGAAACGTTGTAAGATGGAGAGGTTTGGTTTCCATCAGGAAGTAAGTGTTGGAAACGTTGTAAGATGGAGAGGTTTGGTTTCCATCAGGAAGTAAGTGTTGGAAATGTTGTACGATGGAGAGGTTTGGTTTCCATCAGGAAGTGAGATGTTGGAAACGTTGTACGATGGAGAGGTTTGGTTTCCATCAGGAAGTAAGTGTTGGAAACGTTGTAAGATGGAGAGGTTTGGTTTCCATCAGGAAGTAAGTGTTGGAAACGTTGTAAGATGGAGAGGTTTGGTTTCCATCAGGAAGTGAGATGTTGGAAACGTTGTAAGATGGAGAGGTTTGGTTTCCATCAGGAAGTAAGTGTTGGAAACGTTGTAAGATGGAGAGGTTTGGTTTCCATCAGGAAGTAAGTGTTGGAAATGTTGTAAGATGGAGAGGTTTGGTTTCCATCAGGAAGTAAGTGTTGGAAACGTTGTAAGATGGAGAGGTTTGGTTTCCATCAGGAAGTGAGATGTTGGAAACGTTGTAAGATGGAGAGGTTTGGTTTCCATCAGGAGGTGAGATGTTGGAAACATTGTAAGATGGAGAGGTTTGGTTTCCATCAGGAGGTGAGATGTTGGAAACATTGTAAGATGGAGAGGTTTGGTTTCCATCAGGAGGTGAGATGTTGGAAACATTGTAAGATGGAGAGGTTTGGTTTCCATCAGGAGGTGAGATGTTGGAAACATTGTAAGATGGAGAGGTTTGGTTTCCATCAGGAAGTAAGTGTTGGAAACATTGTAAGATGGAGAGGTTTGGTTTCCATCAGGAAGTCAGTGTTGGAAACGTTGTAAGATGGAGAGGTTTGGTTTCCATCAGGAAGTAAGTGTTGGAAATGTTGTAAGATGGAGAGGTTTGGTTTCCATCAGGAAGTAAGTGTTGGAAATGTTGTACGATGGAGAGGTTTGGTTTCCATCAGGAAGTAAGTGTTGGAAACGTTGTAAGATGGAGAGGTTTGGTTTCCATCAGGAAGTAAGTGTTGGAAACGTTGTACGATGGAGAGGTTTGGTTTCCATCAGGAAGTAAGTGTTGGAAACGTTGTACGATGGAGAGGTTTGGTTTCCATCAGGAAGTAAGTGTTGGAAACGTTGTAAGATGGAGAGGTTTGGTTTCCATCAGGAAGTGAGAACAAAACCATAATGAACAAATCAATCTGGATTTTTATCAACATTATCTATGCAAGTTTTTTTTTAAAATTTAACAACCACGTAGTGGGTTAGTACCTGTATGTGAGCTAGTGAGGTCATGGCCCAGGCTACAGTGGACCTCACGCCTGTGTGTTTCATGTAGCGGCGGTTTGACAGGGGTGACCTAGAGGACACACAGGAGTTACACACAGCTGTTTGAATACGCTGACACCACCGTCTCTTCACACCTTTAGGTCAAAACAAAAGTCATGTCCAACCAAATACGCTTACACACATTTTGCAGTAACCTGTCATCAGTAAGGAAACACATTTATGCCACCCTGTTTTTTACAACACAACCTAAAAACACATGTATCTCCAGCAAATAACAACAAAACCATGATGGCCTCTCACCCTAAAGTACCATAATTAAAAGTAAATAAATATAAAGCAGGGTTTTGGTTTCACACACACAAGCACGTAAACACACACACACACACACACCTCTTTTTTTTTTTTGCTGGTTGCCCATCTAATCGATGATGACCATCTTCTCCTATTTGTGAGTCCTTTGGTGGCTGTATAGTCTGATCCTGGATGCACAGTTGTGGTTGCGGACCGGGCATGTAAAAGTGGTGCTGGGGGGGGGGGGGCCCTAGGCTTTGCTACACGGTGTTGTGTGCACTGGTTTTCCAGGTAGCAGAAGAAGATACCTGCACAGAGATGGTTTTTAAAGTGGCATGGGGGGTGCGCTTCTCCTTGACTTGATTGTAGAAGAGGTGGTTCCACTGGCAAGAGGGACCCCTAGACAACCCGCACCTCCACACAACTGCAGGAGGCTGCCGCAAATCCAGTTTTGCAGAAACCGCCTCGAAGCGTGCCGCCACAGCTTAGTTTTCAGATGGGGTAAGCTCCGTTAGCCTTTTGTCTCCCCAGACTCACACACAAGGCAGCCGGGCAGTGGTGGATAGGTGCCAGGGCGTGTCCACCAGGGTGGGCCTGCACACCATATCTCTGAGGGCCCACTGCTGCTCCAAGATCCCCTGCCAAGTTAGCCTGGGACCACAAGACCCCACTTACCATGTGTGGCTGCGGGGAGGTCTGGCAGGAGTCTTGGTGAAGGAGAGGCTATGTACTGGCAAGGGAAGGCACACACATACATACACACACATACACACACATACACACACACACACACACAACAAGTCAGAGATGACATGGCTTACCTGGTCAGCGGTATTCCCAGGATGCAGTGGTCATCACTCAAATTCAAGTTTACCTGCAGTGGAGCAGGGACACAGACGGAGGTGGGAACATGTTTGATTACAAGTTGTCTCCCTTCCTCTGCAGGTTCCAAGTTGATATACACACTAAATCAGTCAACAAAATCTCTAAACACACTGAAATTATTTTTTAGCACAACAAAATCTGTGAAAAGTCAGAGGGTGCAAACACACTGACCATCACTGTATTTAGCAAGCTGCTGAATGGAAATCATAAATCCAACTTTTTATTTTCTTTTAATAAAAACACATTTATTGCGATTGTTTAGAGGACTTTACCTCCAGTTGTGGATTCTTGAGGTCTGACTTCCAACCCATCAATCTCCTCAGTCCTGCTGCAAACACACAGCTCACCTCCTACATACATAACAATGAAACCCATTTCACACTGCCTGAATGTGGCTCGGCCCGTCAGAACTGCTGAACTTAGTCACCTGCTCAGTCAATCACACAGGGCAAGTCTCGTAACGATAGTACAAAGGGATTTGAACCAACCAACCAGCCAGTCAGTCAATCTATCAATCAACCAATCAATCAGTTAGCCAGTCAGTCTATCTGTGTGTGTGTGTGTTTACCTGTGCACTTAGGCATCTGGACAGGGATCCGGTGCACTTGCAGTTCACCCTGAAGGAAACAGCAGCGGGGGGGGAGGGCTGGAGCACACTTTCCTTCGTGGTGTTCACTTAAATGACAGGGGTTGAACAATGTTATCCTCAGCCACCATGGCAACCAAACACAGCAACAACAAAAACAACAACTATGACAATACTGACGATAATGACCAGGAGAAGAGGAGGAAGCGGTGGTAGTGGTACGGAAGTAGCAGAAGTAGTATAACTTGTAGGAGTAGCAATAATTGCGGTGGATGGAGTAACAGAAGATGTAAATGTTGAGTTTGTAATAATATCAGTATAAAGCACCTTGCCCATGACGATGGCATGAAATGCCAAAAAACAGCACGAGTAAAAGGCAAGAAACACACGCATCACTGTCTGAGTTTAATGAGCTATGTCCAGATAAATGATTCTAAAGGAGACTGAAAATCGTTAACTCTCACCATGTTCCACACCTTCCACAGCCAGGCCGCTGTTCACCATGTCGTCCACCTCGGGGCAGCAGCCGACTCCTGGTACGGTGTGTTTACTGCCGGAGACCCGCTCTCCGCTACACATGCCTGGTGCTGTCATGGATGTGTGTGCTCCTGAAGGACTAACCTCTGCAGCCACACTTCTGCTATCATCCCCATCCTCCTCGCTCTTTCTCTTTGCTGCCTTGCTCGCTCCGTTCTGTCTGACCCCGCAAGACTCACCAGCCCCACCCAGCCAGTCATACGTCTCATTTTTCTTCCTCTCTGGTGTGTGAAGTGTGTTTGCTCCATTGCCACTGATTTGCCCACTCTTTTCTTTTTCCTTTCCTGTTTCCACCCTCCTCTCACCATCTCTCTTCCTCTCAACCTCATTCCTCCTCTTTGTCTCGTCTCCATTTCTTTTCTGTTCCAATGTCTGTGTCTCATTCCAGCCACCTCCGCAACATCTTCCTTTCACATGACCGCCCCCCTCATTTTCCTCCACTCCACTTTCCACTTCCCTTTTTCTCTCAGCCAGACTCTCTTCAGTGTCCAGCTCTCTCTTTCTCTTTTTCGACTTTCTGTCTTTGCCCTCCTCCTCCTCCTCCTCGACTATCTCCGTTTCAATCTCTTTCTCCTTTGCAGGACTGCCGCTCTTCCTTTGTGGTTTCCTTGTTGGATTTGGTCTGTGGGCAGAACCACAGCTGACGGCCAGGTCTCTCTGAAGACGACTCCATGTCATTAAACCATCACTCCATTCCCTCCTGTTACCCAGGAGTCTGGCCTGTAGCACCGAGGCCACCTTCGCTGAAGCATCAGAGAAAAGAGCAGAGAAGGCGAAAGATTACAAAAAGCTACCAATGTGAACAATCATAGCAGCGTTCTCTCCTGGCAGGCTGGAACAGTCATTGTTAGTATACTCTGACTGCCTTACTGTAAGTACATCTGGGCCAAGCAGATATTTTAAAATATAGAAACCACGCAGAGGGCCTACGCTTCTCAAAGCTAAATATCACAGCTCCAGATATACGTTCCATTACTTTTCCCATTGAAGAGAAAGATGGTTATGCTATTCCACTGTTTCACTTTATTCTATCACCAAAATGCCCATATTCACTTTGCATATGGTAAAACGGGCGTCCGGGTGGTGTGGCGGTCTATTCCGTTGCCTACCAACACGGTGATCGCCGGTTCAAATCCCCGTGTTACCTCTGGCTTGGTCGGGCATCCCTACAAACACAAGTGGCTGTGTCTGCGGGTGGGAAGCCAGATGTGGGTGTGTCCTGGTCGCTGCACTAGTGCCTCCTCTGGTCGGTCAGGGCACCTGTTTTCAGGGGAGAGGGGGAACTCAGGGGAACAGCGTGATCCTCCCACGCGCTACGTCCCCCTGGTGAAACTCCTCACTGTCAGGTGAAAAGAAGCGGCTGGTGAATCCACATGTATGGGAGGAGACATGTGGTAGTCTGCAGCCCTCCCCGGATAAGCAGAGGGGGTGGAGCAGAGACCGGGACGGCTCGGAAGACTGGGGTGATTGGCCACATACAACTGGGGCAAAATGGGGGGGGGGGGTGGTACAACATCATCAGAACTTCTGTTTCATACAGGAAATAGACAGAGCAGGTGAATTTAGTTAAAAGCTCTGATCCTTTCCTAACATCACCTGTTAGACCCACTTCACCTAGAAGTCCACCTAGAAGTCCACCTAGAGGGGCAGACTGAGAAGAGGACACAGGAGAAATAAAAAAGAAATAAATGAATTATGCCTTAAAACAACCATGCAAAAGGAAATACAGCTGTTGGTTGCTGCGCGTTATTCTATGTTAATAACCTACATCAGGGATGTGGTGAAAACCCAAACAAATCATACTGCTGTGGACTACAAGTGCAGGCTGAGTCTTCTGAGGAGAAGGGTATCCAACCAACTGAAAAAAAAAAACCTCAAGATGGCCGTGGTCCCATGTTTATGAGTGCAAAAAATCTGAGCAGGGAGGCTGTGAGTCATTAGTTTGGTTTTCAGTTAGAACCATTTTGCAACTCTCACTGAAATGTACCAGTAATTATGCCTAAAAGAAGCTAAACTATTACACACAGCACTCCAGATAGTGAGAGGGCAGTGCCAGTGCCATGTTTCCGCTAGCTTACCTTGGCTGGTGTGCACAGGCAGCTTGACAGGTGAGTCCTGTCTCAACAGGAGGAAGAGTCTCTCTGCCGACTTCAGCTGCGTCACTTTGCTTATCGGAGCAGAGGAGCTGAACAGCAGCCTACCTGGGATCTGACACACCTGGACAAGCAGCAAGACAACGCAATGTTAGACACATGCAGCAACAACAAGGCTGAAACCAGCAATGTCAGACACATGCAGCAACAACAAGGCTGAAACCAGCAATGTCAGACACATGCAGCAGCAACAAGGCTGAAACCGGCAATGTCAGACACATGCAGCAACAACAAGGCTGAAACCAGCAATGTCAGACACATGCAGCAACAACAAGGCAGAAACCAGCAATGTCAGACACATGCAGCAACAACAAGGCAGAAACCAGCAATGTCAGACACATGCAGCAGCAACAAGGCTGAAACCAGCAATGTCAGACACATGCAACAACAAGGCAGAGACCAGCAATGTCAGACACATGCAGCAACAACAAGGCTGAAACCAGCAATGTCAGACACATGCAGCAACAACAAGGCTGAAACCAGCAATGTCAGACACATGCAGCAACAACAAGGCAGAAACCAGCAATGTCAGACACATGCAGCAACAACAAGGCAGAAACCAGCAATGTCAGACACATGCAGCAGCAACAAGGCTGAAACCAGCAATGTCAGACACATGCAGCAACAACAAGGCTGAAACCAGCAATGTCAGACACATGCAGCAACAACAAGGCTGAAACCAGCAATGTCAGACACATGCAGCAACAACAAGGCTGAAACCAGCAATGTCAGACACATGCAGCAACAACAAGGCAGAAACCAGCAATGTCAGACACATGCAGCAACAACAAGGCTGAAACCAGCAATGTCAGACACATGCAGCAACAACAAGGCAGAGACCAGCAATGTCAGACACATGCAGCAACAACAAGGCAGAAACCAGCAATGTCAGACACATGCAGCAACAACAAGGCAGAAACCAGCAATGTCAGACACATGCAGCAGCAACAAGGCAGAAACCAGCAATGTCAGACACATGCAGCAACAACAAGGCAGAAACCAGCAATGTCAGACACATGCAGCAACAACAAGGCAGAAACCAGCAATGTCAGACACATGCAGCAACAACAAGGCTGAAACCAGCAATGTCAGACACATGCAGCAACAACAAGGCTGAAACCAGCAATGTCAGACACATGCAGCAACAACAAGGCTGAAACCAGCAATGTCAGACACATGCAGCAGCAACAAGGCTGAAACCAGCAATGTCAGACACATGCAGCAACAACAAGGCAGAAACCAGCAATGTCAGACACATGCAGCAGCAACAAGGCAGAGACCAGCAATGTCAGACACATGCAGCAACAACAAGGCAGAGACCAGCAATGTCAGACACATGCAGCAGCAACAAGGCTGAAACCAGCAATGTCAGACACATGCAGCAACAACAAGGCAGAGACCAGCAATGTCAGACACATGCAGCAACAACAAGGCAGAAACCAGCAATGTCAGACACATGCAGCAGCAACAAGGCAGAAACCAGCAATGTCAGACACATGCAGCAGCAACAAGGCAGAAACCAGCAATGTCAGACACATGCAGCAGCAACAAGGCTGAAACCAGCAATGTCAGACACATGCAGCAGCAACAAGGCAGAAACCAGCAATGTCAGACACATGCAGCAACAACAAGGCAGAAACCAGCAATGTCAGACACATGCAGCAGCAACAAGGCTGAAACCAGCAATGTCAGACACATGCAGCAACAACAAGGCAGAAACCAGCAATGTCAGACACATGCAGCAGCAACAAGGCTGAAACCAGCAATGTCAGACACATGCAGCAACAACAAGGCAGAAACCAGCAATGTCAGACACATGCAACAACAACAAGGCTGAAACCAGCAATGTCAGACACATGCAGCAACAACAAGGCTGAAACCAGCAATGTCAGACACATGCAGCAACAACAAGGCTGAAACCAGCAATGTCAGACACATGCAGCAACAACAAGGCTGAAACCAGCAATGTCAGACACATGCAGCAACAACAAGGCAGAAACCAGCAATGTCAGACACATGCAGCAACAACAAGGCTGAAACCAGCAATGTCAGACACATGCAGCAACAACAAGGCTGAAACCAGCAATGTCAGACACATGCAGCAGCAACAAGGCAGAAACCAGCAATGTCAGACACATGCAGCAGCAACAAGGCAGAAACCAGCAATGTCAGACACATGCAGCAGCAACAAGGCAGAAACCAGCAATGTCAGACACATGCAGCAGCAACAAGGCTGAAACCAGCAGTGTCAGACACATGCAGCAACAACAAGGCTGAAACCAGCAATGTCAGACACATGCAGCAGCAACAAGGCTGAAACCAGCAATGTCAGACACATGCAGCAACAACAAGGCTGAAACCAGCAATGTCAGACACATGCAGCAGCAACAAGGCTGAAACCAGCAATGTCAGACACATGCAGCAGCAACAAGGCTGAAACCAGCAATGTCAGACACATGCAGCAACAACAAGGCAGAAACCAGCAGTCAGACACATGCAGCAGCAACAAGGCTGAAACCAGCAATGTCAGACACATGCAGCAACAACAAGGCTGAAACCAGCAATGTCAGACACATGCAGCAGCAACAAGGCAGAAACCAGCAATGTCAGACACATGCAGCAGCAACAAGGCAGAAACCAGCAATGCCAGACACATGCAGCAGCAACAAGGCTGGTCCACATGCGACCTGGTGATGAAGTAAAAAGATGTCCAGCAACAAACAGGTCATGAACCTGACCCACACAGGGACTAGTCACGTCCACCAACAGGCAGGCGTGCTGTGAAGGCACACGTATTTGAGTGGGACATTAATCCTGACCCGATTTACTGATTTTAACCCTTTTCAAACTGCATTAGTTTCACGAAGGGAGGTCCTGTTACCATCAGCATGAGTAATTTTAATTCAGTTTGACTCTGAAATGTCTGTAAAAAAAAAAAAAAAAAAAAAAGAGCAAAAGCCACAAAAAAAAAAATCCAGAGCGAAATAACTTTCATATGCCCTCAAACTCGGAAATCCACAAAAATAAGTGAAATCCAGTTCAAATCGACATATTTGCTTTTTTCTGACCTGGAACAACAGCAGATTTTTACATCCTAACCCACATCCAGCCCCTGTGAAATGTGTTTTCAGGTAACACCGCTTATTTTGGATCCTGCTGATCCAATCACAGTGACTGTAAGGCCCTTTGGGACTGCTACGTGATGTTGGGCTGTACAAATAAATTTGACTTAACTGATGGATCACCTACCACAGCACCACATCAGGGAGAGCCCATGTGAAGCAAGTAAAATATCAATCTTGTGAAAATTGATTGTTGTGTTGCGCTTTCTCCATTTTGTTTGGTGAAACTCACACATTTGATGGAGCTTCCTTGTAAAACAAACAAGCAAAAGAGTGAGGTATGTTGAAAAGAAAATGATGTAGTAGTGATACAGGTGGTACTCTATCACTACAACATCATATACATATCACTAATTTATACCTAGATTGTTTAACACAATCTTGGAAAGGGAGAGGATGCCTGAGGAGTGGAGAAGAAGTATACTGGTACCGATTTTCAAGAACAAGGGTGATGTGCAGAACTGTATCAACTACAGAGGTATAAAGTTGATCAGCCACAGCATGAAGATATGGGAAAGAGTAATAGAAGCTAGGTTAAGAGGAGGAGAGGTGATGATCAGCAGCAGCAGTATGGTTTCATGCCATGAAAGAGCACCACAGATGTGATGTTTGCTTTGAGAATGTTGATGGAGAAGTATAGAGGAGGCCAGAAGGAGTTGCATTGTGTCTTTGTGGATTTAGAGAAAGCATACGACAGGGTAGCGAGAGAGGAGGTGTGGTATTGTATGAGGAAGTCGGGAGTTGCAGAGAAGTATGTAGGGGTGGTGCAGGATACGTATGAGGGCAGTGTAGCAGTGGTGAGGTGTGTGGTTGGAATGACAGATGGGGTCAAGGTGGAGGTGGGACTACATCAAGGATCGGCTCTGAGCCCTTTCTTGTTTGCAGTGGTGATGGACAGGTTGATGGACAAGACCAGGCAGGAGTCTCCATGGACGATGATGTTTTATAGATGACATTGTGATCTGTAGGGAGAGTAGGGTGCAGGTGGAGGAGAGCCTGGAGAGGTGGAGGTATGCACTGGAGAGAAGAGGAATGAAAGTCAGTAGGAGCAAGACAGAATACCTATGCGTGAATGAGAGGGAGGACAGTGGAATGGTGAGGATGCAAGGAGTGGAGGTGATGAAGGTGGATGAGTTTAAATACTTGGGGTCAACTGTCCAAAGTAACGGGGAGTGCAGGAGAGAGGTGAAGAAGAGGGTGCAGGCAGGGTGGAGTGGGTGGAGGAGAGTGTCAGGAGTGATGTGTGACAGAAGGGTACCAGCAAGAGTTAAAGGGAAGGTTTACAAGATGGTAGTGAGACCAGCTATGTTGTCTGGTTTGGAGACAGTGGTGCTGATGAAAAGACAGGAGGTGGAGGTGGCAGAGATGAAGATGATAAGATTTTCACTGGGAGTGATGAAGAAGGACAGGATTAGGAAGGAGTATATTAGAGGGACAGCTCAAGTTGGACGGTTTGGAGACAAAGCAAGAGAGACAAGATTGAGATAGTTTGGACATGTGTGGAGGAGAGATGCTGGGTATACTGGGAGAAGGATGCTGAATATGGAGCTGCCAGGGAAGAGGAGAAGAGGAAGGCCAAAGAGGAGGTTTATGGATGTGGTGAGGGAGGACATGCAGGTGGCTGGTGCGACAGAGGAAGATGCAGAAGACAGGAAGAGATGGAAATGGATGATCCGCTGTGGCGACCCCTAACGGGAGCAGCTGAAAGCAGTAGTAGTAGTAGGTAGTAGTAGTGGTAGTAGTAGATATAGGAAATAGTAGAACCCACTTATGAGAAAACGGAACGCCGGATGCAAATGGTTTTGCTAAACTTTCAACATGTGGGTTAACTAAATTACAGGTAGAATGAACTGCAGTGTCATGTATTGACCAGAGGTGCGCATCAGCAGAGATGGGGCTAGCTATGGAGAGTGGAATTTCTCAAGTGCTTATTCTCTGGCAGTGATGATTCGGACTAGATTTGGCCATGATATATCAGAGATCAGGGTGATAGACTGAGGGAGTCAGATTATGCAAGGGATAAGTGGGAAGAGTTTGAGGAAATTAGTGACAATGCTCAAGTAGGCATGCTGGTTTGTGGTAAGGATGTGGATTGGGCATTACTGAAGTAATAATGTCAGTGGTATATTCATTCATACTTTCATTATCCAAACCACTTATCCTTGCTCTCAGGGTCGCGGGGATACTAGAGCCTATCCCAGCAGTCATTGGACAGCAGGCAGGGAGACACCCTGGACAGGCCGCCAGTCCATCACAGGGCCCACACACACACACACACACACACACACACACACACACACACACACACAAACACCTAGGAACAATTCGAACGTCCGATTCACCTGACCTACATGTCTTTGGACTGTGGGAGGAAACCAGAGCACCCGGAGGAAACCCACACAGGCATGGGGAGAACATGCAAACTCCACACAGAGGACGACCCGGGACGACCTCCAAGGTTGGACTACCCCGGGGCTTGAACCCAGGGCCTTCTTGCTATGAGGTGACCGTGCTAACTGCTGCACAACCATGCCATCATCAGTGGTACATAAACAAATTAAAAGGATAAAAGCCTGAAACCAAGAGAGCTATGGTGGAATACGGGATTCAAGTGGGTGGTAAATGTCAGTAATTTGGCCTGTAAATTCTTTTTTAGAAATCTATACAGTGGATAATTTTGCATATGAGCTCAAGAAAATCACCACAAGGGAAGTGATATAAACCACAGAAAGGGGACACCTGGCATAAAAGTAAAGCATGACTGGGTTTGCCGCTCAAATAGCAGACAGCATGTATGGACAACTGTGTATCATACAAGAAGTAATTATAAAGTTAACAATGTCCGTATCTGATGAAGCAGAGCAATTCAGAGGCAGTTGATGGTAAGCCTGAAGCAGAAATGGCCGTTGGGGTTTCTCAAGCTACAAACAGTGACTGCAGTAGAGAACGAAGAGCATTAAAGAGGTGCAGGTGTGGGACAGCACTGAGTATGACATGCTTTGGTTAACACATCTACGGTGCATGCTTCTCCACCTGGATGAAATATAAAGTAGAGCTGATCCTCGGAGGAGACTGCAGATCATGTTGTTTTATAAGAGTTTGACATTCTTTTGTCTGATAGTTTTTAGATAAAGACTGCATTTAGAAAACGGTGTCTGGTCTAGAGGCAGAGTACCCGTGTTACTAGATGGTGATTGTTAAGCCTGATCAAGGCTCTGTGCCATCAATTAAAAGAGAGTTGAGACACACAAATATTCACCCACAACCAATTAAATGGATGCAAAATGTTTTCTCCCTATTCTCTCCCCTCTCCCACACAGTCACTGTGCAGACAGGCTCAGACTTTGAAGGGTCTATTAAGAAGTTATTATAGACCCTTGGCAGTAAATAGACTGCCATCGTTTTGGAAAGTTGCATTTGAGAAACAACTTTCATTGTGAGGAATAATGTTTTTTTTCTTCCAGCAACTGAATTGCTCAAAATTGAATCGTCATTTGCAGAAAGAAAATGATGAAGAACTTGCCTGTTTGCTGTGTGTCAGAAAACACATTACTACATTACATCGCAATAGATCTACATTTGTTAAAAAATATATTATGATACTGACATTTGCAGCCAAACTATGTGTTTTAATTTCGACTATTTACAGAAACACTTAATCCCATAAAATCACCGACAATTAAACATAAAAGCACCTGCAAATAAGCCTGCATTACAGAACATATTCCAGCAAACTAATCTAATTTACTTCGTTTACCGAATCTAAGTGAACGTAATCTAGGGAAATTTACTCGATTACTTGAATTTACTTGATCACTGCATTTTCACGCAACAACATTAGTTAACCAATTCCCATTCGTGGGAGAGGAAATAGATTCAACGAGGACTGGTACGTGCCTGCCCTCTACCGGCCATTTTGATAAAGTACTCTGAAGCGATCAGACTGAGATGGTTTGGACATGTGTGGAGGAGAGATGCTGGGTATACTGGGAGAAGGATGCTGAATATGGAGCTGCCAGGGAAGAGGAGAAGAGGAAGGCCAAAGAGGAGGTTTATGGAGGTGGTGAGGGAGGACATGCAGGTGGCTGGTGTGACAGAGGAAGATGCAGAGGACAGGAAGAGATGGAGACGGATGATCCGCTGTGGCGCCCCCTAACGGGAGCAGCCGGAAGTAGCATTAGTAGACTGAAGCGATCAGAGTTCATAATCAACCTGGTAATTAATGTATCAAAATAACAAGTTCTTTTGTTGAGCTCATACAACTCAAACGGTAAACCACGTGATATTGCCGGTGGGCTCTGGAAGGACCCAGGGTGAAAGCTGTCAATCACACTCACGTCCTCAGCTGAGAGCCTCCTTTTCACCTCCTCCGCTAAGAAAGGCTCCATCCCGTTTCCCGCCGTGCAGCAGTAGCGCGCTAAACTCCGTTCCCTTTCCGGTTCCGTCATCGTCAGGCCAAGTCAGCCTTATTTGTTTAGCCCAGTAGCACACACCGTGGGTGGTTGTTATCAATAAACTAAAGCAATCGTTCAGGAAAGGACTTTATACCCTCGGTTCTTTTGCTGCGTAAGTCGCCATGTTAGCCTGTTTCACCGGAAACGGAATCGCGTATGGTGAACTGTAACGCGTAGACACGCCCAGCAGAGGTCGCACTTATGCAATTTAACACGATTGCTGACACGAACAAGACTGACACGTTATATATATACTTCAATATGGCCTCAGTGAAATAACAGCGGCGGGGAGGCATGAAACAAACGCTCGTTTCAGGAAGCAAGACCAGTAAAACCAGGCGGAGGACTGGAGGCTCCGTCTCTGGAGGCTCCGTCTCTCCTCCCCTCCGCCGTTCTGCCTCTCCTCCCCTCCACCTCTCCTCCCCTCCGCCGTTCTGCCTCTCCTCCCCTCCGCCTCTCCTCCCCTCCGCCGTTCTGCCTCTTGCTTCTGTGTACACAGGCACACGCACATTTTTTTTACTTTAAAAAAAACTTTATTGTCACATATTTACAGCAGCTGTGGCTGTGGTGAATACATAGTTCAAGAAGAGGGAGGAACACAGGGTGACGTACAAGAGTGGAGGAAAGTGCACACAGGTGGACTATATCTTATGTAGAAGGCGCCATCTAAAAGGGATTGGAGACTGCAAGGTGGTGACAGGGGAGAACGTAGCTAGGCAGCATCGGATGGTGGTCTGTAGGATGACTTTGGAGACCAAGAAGAGGAAGCGAGTGAAGAGACAGCCGAAGATCAAATGGTGGAAGTTGAAGAAGGAAGACTGTTGTGTGGAGTTCAGGGAGGAGGTAAGACAGGCACTGGGTGGTAGTGAAGAGTTGCCAGATGGCTGGACAACCACTGCAGAAATAGTGAGGGAGACAGCTAGGAAGGTACTTGGTGTGTCATCAGGACAGAGGAAGGAAGACAAGGAGACTTGGTGGTGGAATGAGGAAGTACAGCAAAGTATACAGAGGAAGAGGTTGGCAAAGAAGAAGTGGGATAGTCAGAGAGATGAAGAAAGTAGACAGGAGTACAAGGAGATGCAGCGTAAAGCAAAGAGAGAGGTGGCAAAGGCAAAGGAAAAGGTGTATGGTGAGTTGTATGACAGATTAGACACTAAGGAGGGAGAAAAGGACTTGTACCGACTGGCTAGACAGAGGGACCAAGCTGGGAAGGATGTGCAGGAAGTTAGGGTGATCAAGGATAGAGATGGAAATGTGCTGACAAGCGAGGAGAGTGTGTTGAGAAGGTGGAAGGAGTACTTTGAGGGCTGATGAATGAAGAAAATGAGAGAGAGAGAAGGGTGGATGATGTAGGGATAGTGAATCAGGAAGTTCAGTGGATTAGCAAGGAGGAAGTGAGGGCAGCTATGAAGAGGATGAAGAATGGAAAGGCAGTTGGTCCTGATGACATACCTGTGGAGGCATGGAGGTGTTTAGGAGAGATGGCAGTGGGGTTTTTAACTAGATTGTTTAACACAATCTTGGAAAGTGAGAGGATGTCTGAGGAGTGGAGAAGAAGCATGCTGGTACCGATTTTCAAGAACAAGGGTGATGTGCAGAACTGTAACAACTACAGAGGTATAAAGTTGATCAGCCACAGCATGAAGATATGGGAAAGAGTAATAGAAGCTAGGTTAAGAGGAGGAGAGGTGATGATCAGCAGCAGCAGTATGGTTTCATGCCAGGAAAGAGCACCACAGAGGTGATGTTTGCTTTGAGAATGTTGATGGAGAAGTATAGAGGAGGTCAGAAGGAGGTACATTGTGTCTTTGTAGATTTAGAGAAAGCTTATGACAGAGTGCCGAGAGAGGAGGTGTGGTATTGTATGAGGAAGTCAGGAGTTGCAGAGAAGTATGTAGGGGTGGTGCAGGATATGTATGAGGGCAGTGTAGCAGTGGTGAGGTGGTGGTTGGAATGACAGATGGGGTCAAGGTGGAGGTGGGACTACATCAAGGATCGGCTCTGAGCCCTTTCTTGTTTGCAATGGTGATGGACAGGTTGACGGACAAGACCAGGCAGGAGTCTCTGTGGACTATGATGTTTTATAGATGAGATTGTGATCTGTAGGGAGAGTAGGGTGCAGGTGGAGGAGAGCCTGGAGAGGTGGAGGTATGCACTGGAGAGAAGAGGAATGAAAGTCAGTAGGAGCAAGACAGAATACCTATGTGTGAATGAGAGAGAGGACAGTGGAATGGTGAGGATGCAAGGAGTAGAGGTGATGAAGGTGGATGAGTTTAAATACTTGGGGTCAACTGTCCAAAGTAACGGGGAGTGCAGTAGAGAGGTGAAGAAGAGGGTGCAGGCAGGGTGGAGTGGGTGGAGAAGAGTGTCAGGAGTGATGTGTGACAGAAGGGTACCAGCAAGAGTTAAAGGGAAGGTTTACAAGATGGTAGTGAGACCAGCTATGTTGTATGGTTGGAGACAGTGGTGCTGATGAAAAGACAGGAGGTGGAGGAGCTGGAGGTGGCAGAGGTGAAGATGATAAGATTTTCACTGGGAGTGATGAAGAAGGACAGGATTAGGAACGAGTATATTAGAGGGACAGCTCAGGTTGGACGGTTTGGAGACAAAGCAAGAGAGGCAAGATGGAGATGGTTTGGACATGTGTGGAGGAGAGATGCTGGGTATGCTGGGAGAAGGATGCTGAATATGGAGCTGCCAGGGAAGAGGAGAAGAGGAAGGCCAAAGAGGAGGTTTATGGATGTGGTGAGCGGGGACATGCAGGTGGCTGGTGTGACAGAGGAAGATGCAGAGGACAGGAAGAGATGGAAACGGATGATCCGCTGTGGCGCCCCCTAACGGGAGCAGCCGAAAGTAGTAGTAGTAGTAGTAGTTGTAGTAGTAGATAATATTTGGTATAATATAATATTTGGTATAATATAATATTTGGTGTAATATGTATTTGGTGTAATATAATATTTGGTGTAATATATATTTGTATAATATAATATTTGGTGTAATATAATATTTGGTGTAATATATATTTGGTATAATATAATATTTGGTGTAATATAATATTTGGTGTAATATAATATTTGGTGTAATATAATATTTGGTGTAATATGTATTTGGTGTAATATAATATTTGGTGTAATATATATTTGTATAATATAATATTTGGTGTAATATAATATTTGGTGTAATATAATATTTGGTGTAATATAATATTTGGTGTAATATAATATTTGGTGTAATATATATTTGTATAATATAATATTTGGTGTAATATAATATTTGGTGTAATATGTATTTGGTGTAATATGTATTTGGTGTAATATATATTTGGTATAATATAATATTTGACATTAGGTGCATCATGATTAATGTGCTGAGGCCTTAAAAAGGGTTGTTGCTTTAAAGGGCTCTTTCTACTCAGGTGTGTGTGTGTGTGTGTGTGTCTGCGTGTGTGTCTGTGTGTGTGTTTGAGAGAGGAAGATAGAGTAAGTTAGTGTTTTCCTCTGTTCTGCCCTCTCATTTTCTCTCATCGCTGCTCTCCTCTCTTCTTCTCCACTTCACTCAGATGGAAATGAGACCTTTAGAGAGGAACAGAGACAAAGTGCTGTCTGATGAAGCAAAGAAGAGAGGGGCAGAGATGGAGCTATGAAGAGAGGGGCAGAGATGGAGCTATGAAGAGAGGGGCAGAGATGGAGCTATGAAGAGAGGGGCAGAGATGGAGCTATGAAGAGAGGGGCAGAGATGGAGCTATGAAGAGAGGGGCAGAGATGGAGCTATGAAGAGAGGGGCAGAGATGGAGCTATGAAGAGAGGGGCAGAGATGGAGCTATGAAGAGAGGGGCAGAGATGGAGCTATGAAGAGAGGGGCAGAGACGGAGCTATGAAGAGAGGGGCAGAGACGGAGCTATGAAGAGAGGGGCAGAGACGGAGCTATGAAGAGAGGGGCAGAGATGGAGCTATGAAGAGAGGGGCAGAGATGGAGCTATGAAGAGAGGGGCAGAGACGGAGCTATGAAGAGAGGGGCAGAGATGGAGCTATGAAGAGAGGGGCAGAGATGGAGCTATGAAGAGAGGGGCAGAGATGGAGCTATGAAGAGAGGGGCAGAGATGGAGCTATGAAGAGAGGGGCAGAGATGGAGCTATGACGAGAGGGGCAGAGATGGAGCTATGAAGAGAGGGGCAGAGATGGAGCTATGACGAG
>NC_079223.1:2718055-2755555 GCF_029633865.1 Lampris incognitus
CTGAGAGGTAGGACAGGAACCAGTGGGGGGCCAATACTGAGATGCCAAGTTCAGGGAGTGTGGAGAGGAGGATTTGGTGGTTAACCATAGGCATCTGACAGATCTAGCAGCAATAAATCTTTGAATGTTCTCATTCATCCAGGTCATGGTTATCCAAAGGAGTTGAATCAAGTGCAACTGGACTTGGTATATATCCTCGAAGACGTGTCGCCTCTCATTCAAGAGGCTTCCTCAGTTCCTGCCTTTCTGACTGGACCAAGCTAGTCTGGCTGGCTGGTGATGAGACTCCAAATTTATCCTCTAGGAGTCGTTGTCAGAGCTATTGATGTCCACGCCTCCGGCCCCAGCTCCGCCTCCCCCTGACATCATGGATGGGCACCCCCAGTGGAAGGTCCACCGGCTGATGGACGTCCGGCGCTGAGGACGGGGGTTCCAGTATTTGGTGGACTGGGAAGGCTACGGTCCGGAGGAAGGTAGCGGGGTCTCCCGCCAGCTCATCCTGGACCCTGGGCTGCTCACCGAGTTTCATCGTTCCCATCCCGACAAGCCTGGCAAGTCGCCTGGTGGCTCCCGTGGAGGGGGGGGGGGGATACTGTTACGGCTCGCCCGGCCGTGCTCCCTTCCCAACGTGATCTCGCTGGTACGCCCGGGACCTCTGAGCGCGCTGCTTGTCAACGGGAACGAGCCAGGCGCGCTCCGTCTCACACCTGAAGCTTGTCGGCTCATCCCGCACCTGCAGCCCATCAGCTCGTCAGGCTGGGCTTAAGTTTGCTGGTCTCTCCGAGCTCATTGCAAGTTCGTGCCGTAACCTCCTGGTTGACGTGGTTACTCTTCCCTCCCTGTGCATCCTCTCCGAGTTTATCTCAGCCCTTGGCTTTACTATTTTCTCTGTGGAATCGTCCTGTCGCGTTCCCAGTTTGGATTACCAGTGAGTTTTCTTGTACTTTCTCTGTTTGTTGTGCATAAGCTACAAAGTGGATTACTGGACTCCTTTCGTCGCCGTGCTTGTTTTCTCGTTGGACCTTTAGAGGGCTTTTCGGTTCGTTTTCAAGGTAAAGGACAACTTCGGTTTTTTGGACTTCCTTTTCCTAAGTTGCTCCTTGTCCAACTGTGTTGATCTTTGTCTGAACTACTTATAAACTACGCCGGTTTTGGCTAACTCTGTCTCTGCCTGGTGTCGTGCGCTTGGGGTCTTCCACAAATCTTAACATCACGCTCTGTAAGGTTAGATGGGGAGCGTCGCTGCACAGCTATTTTCAGGTCTTTCCAGAGATGTTCAATGGGGTTCAAGTCTGGGCTCTGGCTGGGCCACTCAAGGACATTCACAGACTTGTCCTGAAGCCACTCCTTCGTTGTCTTGGCTGTGTGCTTAGGGTCGTTGTCGTGTTGAAAGGTAAACCTTCACCCCAGTCTGAGGTCCTGAGCGCTCTGGAGCAGGTTTTCATCAAGGATCTCTCTGTACTTTGCTCCATTCATCTTTCCCTCGGTCCTGACTAGTCTCCCAGTTCCTGCCGCTGGAGAACATCCCCACAGCATGATGCTGCCACCACCATGCTTCACTGTAGGGATGGTATTAGCAAGGTGATGAGAGGTGCCTGGTTTCCTCCAGACGGGACGTTTGGCATTCAGGCCAAAGAGTTCAATCTTGGTTTCATCAGACCAGAGAATCTTGTTTCTCATGGTCCGAGAGTCCTTTAGGTGCTTTCTGGCAAACTCCAAGCGGGCTGTCATGTGCCTTTTACTGAGCAGAGGCTTCTGTCTGGCCACTCTACCATAAAGGCCTGATTGGTGGAGTGCTGCAGAGATGGTTGTCCTTCTGGAAGGTTCTCCCATCTCCACAGAGGAACGCTGGAGCTCTGTCAGAGTGACCATCGGGTTCTTGGTCACCTCCCTGACCAAGGCCCTTCACCCCCGATTGCTCAGTTTGGCTGGGCGGCCAGCTCTAGGAAGAGTCCTGGTGGATCCAAACTTCTTCCATTTACGAATGACGGAGACCACTGTGCTCTTCGGGACCTTCAAAGCTGTAGAAATGTTTTTGTACCCTTCCCCAGATCTGTGCCTCGATACAATCCTGTCTCGGAGGTCCACAGACAATTCCTTTGACTTCATGGCTTGGTTTCTGCTCTGACATGCACTGTCAACAGTGGGACCTTATATAGACAGGTGTGTGCCTTTCCAAATCATGTCCAATCAATTGAATTTACTACAGGTGGACTCCAATCAAGATGTAGAAGCATCTCAAGGATGATCAGTGGAAACAGGATGAACCTGAGCTCAATTTGAGTGTCACAGCAAAGGGTGTGAATACTTATGTACATGCAATATTTCAGTTTTTTATTTTTAATTTGTACAACTGTTTTCACTTCGTCATTATGGGGTATTGTGTGTAGATTGATGAGAAAAAAAAAGGAATTTAATCCATTTTGGAACAAGGCTGTAACATAACATGTGGGGAAAGTGAAGGGGTGTGAATACTTTCCAGATGCACTATATGTATATACATATTCACACAAAAGATAATAATCATAATATATATATATACAGTGATTATTATCTTTTATGTGTGAATATATGTATGTGTGTATACACACACACACATATATATATATTTAAGTGTTGATTAAAGGAAGAGTTTACTATGCAGCTCTGCTGTCTGACCCTGAGATCACATCTCACTGTGAGCCACATCACGTCGGCCTGTGTTCGTTCTCTTGGGATCACAATGTGAGCTACATCTGATCTTGGAGCATACAGACTTAATAACAACAACAACAACAATAATAAATTAAACTTATGCAGCACTTTTCTGATACTCAAAGTGGCTTTACAGTAAATGGGGTGAAACAAGATGTGAGCTAAACATAACACCGACATACAGGGGTGATGGGAAGGGGGGCAGACATACAGGGGTGGATGGGGAGGGGGGCTACGAGAGGGAGAAGCGGCAGCCACGCACAACACCAGCAGTACTCTCCCACTTGGACACATACAAAAGGGGAAGAAAAGCAAACATCATAAATCACAGATGAGCCTGAAGAGGTGGGTCCTGACCAATGACCTGAATGTGGGCAGCCCGCAGCAGAGTCCGATGCACTTGGAGAGAGAGTTGAGGGAGGGGGCAGGTCGAGCACTCAGTCCCCAGCCTGCCCGACTTGACAGTTAATGCATCTTGGCGTAATCGGATGACAAAATTCATGTTGAAAAGACGGAGAAACCACAGCCCAGTGTGGTCTGGCTCGCAGTGAGACTGGTCAGGTCTGGACAGCAGTGAGACTGGTCAGGTCTGGAAAGCAGTGAGACTGGTCAGGTGTGGACAGCAGTGAGACTGGTCAGGTCTGGAAAGCAGTAAGACTGGTCAGGTCTGGAAAGCAGTGAGACTGGTCAGGTGTGGACAGCAGTGAGACTGGTCAGGTGTGGACAGCAGTGAGACTGGTCAGGTGTGGACAGCAGTGAGACTGGTCAGGTGTGGACAGCAGTGAGACTGGTCAGGTGTGGACAGCAGTGAGACTGGTCAGGTCTGGAAAGCAGTGAGACTGGTCAGGTGTGGACAGCAGTGAGACTGGTCAGGTCTGGACAGCAGTGAGACTGGTTAGGTCTGGACAGCAGTGAGACTGGTCAGGTCTGGACAGCAGTGAGACTGGTCAGGTGTGGACAGCAGTGAGACTGGTCAGGTGTGGGCAGCAGTAAGAGTGGTCAGGTCTGGACAACAGTGAGACTGGTGAGGTGTGGGCAGCAGTGAGACTGGTCAGGTGTGGGCAGCAGTGAGACTGGTGAGGTGTGGGCAGCAGTGAGACTGGTCAGGTGTGGGCAGCAGTGAGACTGGTCAGGTGTGGGCAGCAGTGAGACTGGTGAGGTGTGGGCAGCAGTGAGACTGGTGAGGTGTGGGCAGCAGTGAGACTGGTCAGGTGTGGGCAGCAGTAAGACTGGTCAGGTGTGGGCAGCAGTGAGACTGGTGAGGTGTGGGCAGCAGTGAGACTGGTGAGGTGTGGGCAGCAGTGAGACTGGTCAGGTGTGGGCAGCAGTGAGACTGGTCAGGTGTGGGCAGCAGTGAGACTGGTGAGGTGTGGGCAGCAGTGAGACTGGTCAGGTGTGGGCAGCAGTGAGACTGGTCAGGTGTGGGCAGCAGTGAGACTGGTGAGGTGTGGGCAGCAGTGAGACTGGTCAGGTCTGGGCAGCAGTGAGACTGGTGAGGTGTGGGCAGCAGTGAGACTGGTGAGGTGTGGGCAGCAGTGAGACTGGTGGGGTGTGGGCAGCAGTGAGACTGGTGAGGTGTGGGCAGCAGTGAGACTGGTGAGGCGTGGGCAGCAGTGAGACTGGTCAGGCGTGGGCAGCAGTGAGACTGGTGAGGCGTGGGCAGCAGTGAGACTGGTGAGGTGTGGGCAGCAGTGAGACTGGTGAGGTGTGGGCAGCAGTGAGACTGGTGAGGCGTGGGCAGCAGTGAGACTGGTCAGGCGTGGGCAGCAGTGAGACTGGTCAGGCGTGGGCAGCAGTGAGACTGGTGAGGCGTGGGCAGCAGTGAGACTGGTGAGGTGTGGGCAGCAGTGAGACTGGTCAGGTGTGGGCAGCAGTGAGACTGGTCAGGTGTGGGCAGCAGTGAGACTGGTGAGGTGTGGGCAGCAGTGAGACTGGTGAGGTGTGGGCAGCAGTGAGACTGGTGAGGCGTGGGCAGCAGTGAGACTGGTCAGGCGTGGGCAGCAGTGAGACTGGTCAGGCGTGGGCAGCAGTGAGACTGGTGAGGCGTGGGCAGCAGTGAGACTGGTGAGGTGTGGGCAGCAGTGAGACTGGTCAGGTGTGGGCAGCAGTGAGACTGGTCAGGTGTGGGCAGCAGTGAGACTGGTGAGGTGTGGGCAGCAGTGAGACTGGTGAGGTGTGGGCAGCAGTGAGACTGGTCAGGTGTGGGCAGCAGTGAGACTGGTCAGGCGTGGGCAGCAGTGAGACTGGTGAGGTGTGGGCAGCAGTGAGACTGGTCAGGTGTGGGCAGCAGTGAGACTGGTGAGGTGTGGGCAGCAGTGAGACTGGTGAGGTGTGGGCAGCAGTGAGACTGGTGAGGTGTGGGCAGCAGTGAGACTGGTCAGGTGTGGGCAGCAGTGAGACTGGTGAGGTGTGGGCAGCAGTGAGACTGGTGAGGTGTGGGCAGCAGTGAGACTGGTGAGGTGTGGGCAGCAGTGAGACTGGTCAGGTGTGGGCAGCAGTGAGACTGGTCAGGTGTGGGCAGCAGTGAGACTGGTCAGGTGTGGGCAGCATGTGGAGCAGCAGTGAGACTGGTCAGGTGTGGGCAGCAGTGAGACTGGTGAGGTGTGGGCAGCAGTGAGACTGGTGAGGTGTGGGCAGCAGTGAGACTGGTGAGGTGTGGGCAGCAGTGAGACTGGTCAGGTGTGGGCAGCATGTGGAGCAGCAGTCCAGATGATTTATCACACGTAGTCTCAGCTGATCCTCCTACTAAATGCGTGTTCCTCCTCCACGCACATAGAGCAATGGAAGAGAACTCAACATGGAGGAAGGCTGAGGTGGGAGCACAGCTGAGACCTGCTGTCTGTCTGTCTGTCTGTCTGTCTGTCTGTCTGTCTGCATCACAGAGGCCTCCAGCGGCAACACGGTCCCTCTGAAACCAACCCCCATTCCTCTGTCAATGGGGGTCGTGGCAGCACAGCGGCTGTGTTCATCACTCTAGTCGCCTCTCCTCCTAATACGAAGACAAGAAGACTGTCTCACCAGGTGCCACATGTCACCGTATGGGGGCATCAAATCCACTCACTGCCCCAACAGGCATGGACGCCGGCGAGTTCCAGTCTGATCCAGCCAATCACAAAAGGCATGTTGAACGGACGAGTGTGGGCCGGGCCCGTGTGAATGTTACGCTCTTCCAGTCACGGAGGGACGGCCGAGGCTGTGGGCAACATAAGCGCGACATGCGAGGAACTGTGATGAAATGGCGCCTGTTCCCGTGACGCTGGAACAATGACATGAGCCCAGCAGCTATAACATCAGGACGGTGATGACAGGACACAGATATTGTGGAATATGGAATATTCTTTTTGTGTTTTGGCTCAGTTTACCTGAGAGAAACAAGGAACTGCTAAATACATGCTGGTATTTGCCCCAGTCAGCCCCATCGTGCAGGGCAAGGTTATGTGACCGTAGCTGTACCAAAGTTCAGCGTTAAGACAACGGCTTCTGCACTGTAAGGCTTCAGAGTCTGTGAGAGAAAGCTGTGCTATCTATCAACCACAGACTAGAGCAAACCACATCATCACACAACGCAACACCTCATATGTGGAACACTGGGACACAGAAACCAAATGACAACACAAATGAGGATGTTATGGGGTCCTAAAGAGAGAAGACAAACTGGCTGACTGTCTGTCTGTCCACTGTCAGAGACAGTCAGCACAGACACATCCTTACCACGTACAGGCTCACTGACCACAGTCTAGCCACTGAAAAGGACAGACACACAAAACATCTTGGCTACCAAAAGAGCAAAGAATATGTGGTGACTGTACAGCAGGTGAGGTGGAGACAGAGATGCACTTCCTGCTAAATTGTGAGAAATTCCAGAACATAAGAGAAAAATACCAGGAGAACTTTGAAAACCAGATTCCAAATGTTCTACTGCTGGACGAGAAAGAACAATGGCCACTTATTTTAGGAGAGGGTCAAAGGTCACACCTTGTGGCACAATATGTGTCAGAATGCCATAGCCTAAGGGTCAGTGAGTGACCAAAACACTGTCAGTTACTGTCAGTTGTTGTTCAAGTGCTGTTCTATGTTCCTGCCAGTTCTAGTGTGTCTTCCTTTTTCCTTTCTTTTAATGTTTTTATTTTGTTTGGTGCATCGTTGAATTGAATTGAACTGACCTGAATTGAATTGAATTGAAAGCCCTTGTCTGAATCTATTGGGGGGAACAAAGTCTCAGACTAACACCAAACTTCTTTGCCCCATATTTTAGAGAGTAAAAAGCAGCACCACGCCACCACCAGGGCTTTCGTCGCCTTCTTCATGGATCAACGCATCCTGCAGAGCCCGCGGCCTGTTTCCACCGCTGCCAAGCGCGTTAAAAACACAACAACAACAACGACGCTGCGCAGTTTGGACCATGCAGCCTTACTACCACAAGAGGGCGATCTAGGTTTACCGCCCAGCTAAAGTCAAGCGGCGTTATAGCGGTTCCCACAGTGTAGCAGACAGCAGAGAAGAAGAAGGAGGGGACATTGTGTCGGAAACCACGTGTCTAGCGAGGACTGCCGGTTCACTGGCGGAACACAAGTGACGTCACCGGCAAACCACCTTCTTCGTGTTCTTTTTAACTTCTTTTAATTAAACCACGTGTCGTATGTTGGCAAACTATCTCGGAAAGTAGACAGCACATCATTAAGGCACAGGAGGAGGAAGGAAGCAGAAAGAGACACCAAACTTACCGCAAAACACGGTCGCCGACGTCAAAAGAGGGTCACTGCCAAGACTTAGTTGCGCCATATTGACGTCCTGTGAGCCGCTACATGCTGCTGTATTCTGGTGTGGACCGGCATGCTGCTGTATTCTGGTGTGGACCGGCGTGCTGCTGTATTCTGGTCTGGACCGGCATGCTGCTGTATTCTGGTGTGGACCGGCGTGCTGCTGTATTCTGGTGTGGACCGGCATGCTGCTTTTATTCTGGTCTGGACCGGCATGCTGCTGTATTCTGGTCTGGACCGGCATGCTGCTGTATTCTGGTGTGGACCGGCATGCTGCTGTATTCTGGTCTGGACCGGCATGCTGCTGTATTCTGGTCTGGACCGGCATGCTGCTTTTATTCTGGTCTGGACCGGCATGCTGCTGTATTCTGGTCTGGACCGGCGTGCTGCTTTTATTCTGGTCTGGACCGGCATGCTGCTTTTATTCTGGTCTGGACCGGCATGCTGCTGTATTCTGGTGTGGACCGGCATGCTGCTGTATTCTGGTCTGGACCGGCATGCTGCTGTATTCTGGTGTGGACCGGCATGCTGCTGTATTCTGGTCTGGACCGGCGTGCTGCTGTATTCTGGTCTGGACCGGCATGCTGCTGTATTCTGGTGTGGACCGGCGTGCTGCTGTATTCTGGTCTGGACCGGCGTGCTGCTGTATTCTGGTCTGGACCGGCGTGCTGCTGTATTCTGGTGTGGACCGGCGTGCTGCTGTATTCTGGTCTGGACCGGCGTGCTGCTTTATCTGGTGTGGACCGGCTTGCTGCTGTATTCTGGTGTGGACCGGCGTGCTGCTGTATTCTGGTCTGGACCGGCGTGCTGCTGTATTCTGGTGTGGACCGGCATGCTGCTGTATTCTGGTGTGGACCGGCATGCTGCTGTATTCTGGTGTGGACCGGCGTGCTGCTGTATTCTGGTGTGGACCGGCATGCTGCTGTATTCTGGTCTGGACCGGCATGCTGCTTTATCTGGTCTGGACCAGCATGCTGCTGTATTCTGGTGTGGACCGGCATGCTGCTGTATTCTGGTCTGGACCGGCATGCTGCTGTATTCTGGTCTGGACCGGCGTGCTGCTTTATCTGGTGTGGACCGGCTTGCTGCTGTATTCTGGTCTGGACCGGCTTGCTGCTGTATTCTGGTCTGGACCGGCGTGCTGCTGTATTCTGGTGTGGACCGGCATGCTGCTGTATTCTGGTCTGGACCGGCTTGCTGCTGTATTCTGGTCTGGACCGGCATGCTGCTGTATTCTGGTGTGGACCGGCGTGCTGCTGTATTCTGGTGTGGACCGGCATGCTGCTGTATTCTGGTCTGGACCGGCATGCTGCTGTATTCTGGTCTGGACCGGCATGCTGCTGTATTCTGGTGTGGACCGGCATGCTGCTGTATTCTGGTGTGGACCGGCATTCTGTATTCTGGTGTGGACCGGCATGCTGCTGTATTCTGGCGTTTCTAGGTCTTCTGTGAACTTCAGCGATGTAACGTAATGAAGGCAGCTTGCTGAGGTCTGATACCTTTTAAACAATGGTATTTCTTTTGCACGTTTTGGTCTCTGAATGAAAACTCCACTAATATACTATGAAGATGGGCGAGACCATCTACTGAGCTATGTGCAGATGTGACACGAAAAGCCCCCTCCCAGCAGCCCCCCACAATACAGCCCCCCCCCCCCATTCAGCTCAGGGTCGGTTCGGATGTGTTCGTTTATCACGTGGTTTCCGAGAGAATGTGCAGAAAGACGACGACAGAAGGGAAGAGAGGCGTCGCAGAGGAGCGGACGCAGGTAGAAAGGAGGCGAGCGGTGGCAGACAGACAAGGCAGCTGGTAGTTGTAGCTGCTGGAAGACACAGACAGACAGACAGACAGACAGACGGTAGCTGTAGCTGCTGGAAGACAGACAGACAGACAGACAAGGCAGCCTGGTAGTTGTAGCTGCTGGAAGACAGACAGACAGACAGGGCAGCGTGATAGTTGTAGCTGCTGGAAGACAGACAGACAGACAGACAGACAGACAGACAGACAAGGCAGCTGGTAGTAGTAGCTGCTGGCAGACAGACAGACAGACAGACAGACAGACAAGGCAGCTGGTAGTTGTAGCTGCTGGAAGACAGACAGACAGACAGGGCAGCGTGATAGTTGTAGCTGCTGGAAGACAGACAGACAGACAGACAAGGCAGCTGGTAGTTGTAGCTGCTGGAAGACAGACAGGCAGACAGACAGACAGACAGACAGACAGACAGACAGACAAGGCAGCTGGTAGTTGTAGCTGCTGGAAGACAGACCGACAGACAGACAGACAAGGCAGCCTGGTAGCTGTAGCTGCTGGAAGACAGACAGACAGACAGACAGACAGACAGACAGACAAGGCAGCTGGTAGTTGTAGCTGCTGGAAGACAGACAGACAGACAGACAGACAAGGCAGCCTGGTAGCTGTAGCTGCTGGAAGACAGACAGACAGACAGACAGACAAGGCAGCCTGGTAGTTGTAGCTGCTGGAAGACAAGCAGACAGACAGACAGACAGACAGGGCAGCTGGTAGTTGTAGCTGCTGGAAGACAGACAGACAGACAGACAAGGCAGCCTGGTAGTTGTAGCTGCTGGAAGACAGACAGACAGACAGACAGACAGACAGACAGGGCAGCCTGGTAGTTGTAGCTGCTGGAAGACAGACAGACAGACAGACAGACAGACAGGGCAGCCTGGTAGTTGTAGCTGCTGGAAGACAGACAGACAGACAGACAGACAGACAGACAGACAGACAGACAGACAGACAGGGCAGCTGGTAGTTGTAGCTGCTGGAAGACAGACAGACAGACAGACAAGGCAGCCTGGTAGTTGTAGCTGCTGGCAGACAGACAGGGCAGCTGGTAGTTATAGCTGCTGGAAGACAGACAAACAGACAGACAGACAGACAGGGCAGCTGGTAGTTGTAGCTGCTGGAAGACAGACAGACAGACAGACAGACAGACAGACAGACAGACAGACAGACAGGGCAGCTGGTAGTTGTAGCTGCTGGAAGACAGACAAACAGACAGACAGACAGGGCAGCTGGTAGTTATAGCTGCTGGAAGACAGACAGACAGACAGACAGGGCAGCTGGTAGTTGTAGCTGCTGGAAGACAGACAGACAGACAGACAGGGCAGCTGGTAGTTATAGCTGCTGGAAGACAGACAGACAGACAGACAGGGCAGCTGGTAGTTGTAGCTGCTGGAAGACAGACAGACAGACAGACAGGGCAGCTGGTAGTTATAGCTGCTGGAAGACAGACAGACAGACAGACAGGGCAGCTGGTAGTTGTAGCTGCTGGAAGACAGACAGACAGACAGACAGGGCAGCTGGTAGTTATAGCTGCTGGAAGACAAACAGACAGACAGACAGGGCAGCTGGTAGTTGTAGCTGCTGGAAGACAGACACAGACAGACAGACAGGGCAGCTGGTAGTTGTAGCTGCTGGAAGACAGACAGACAGACAAGGCAGCTGGTAGTTGTAGCTGCTGGAAGACAGACAGACAGACAGACAGACAGACAGGGCAGCTGGTAGTTGTAGCTGCTGGAAGACAGACAGACAGACAGACAGACAGACAGACAGACAGACAGACAGGGCAGCTGGTAGTTGTAGCTGCTGGAGGTCATTCTGGCATCTTCAGGGAACTCGTGGTGTGCTAGCAGCTAATCAGTTGTGTCCTACAGGGGACGGTGGGTCCTGTGAGAGCCTCGCCTGGAGCCAGTGTGTCTCCATAAACCCACCACATCAACACAGTATTACTCCCTGACAGAAAGGCAGTTCATTCAAGTTCACTATTAGTGTACTTATTCTAAACTAAAATCAGTGAGTATGCTTTCAGTTTACTTTTTAAGTACTTATCAGAGATACACTAAACAAAATTATACTTAAAAGTATACTGCTAGTACATACACTTGAACTTTACTTGAACTTGAACTTTACTTGACGTTTACTTGGTTAGTTAATAAAATGAAGCAAGTGTACTATTTTTCTGCAAGGAACGGAGACACGTGAGTTGTGCTTATGGATTTAGTGCTATGCTGCTTTATAGGCTTCACATTTGGTGTTTCAAGGCGTTGAAGTGGGACGACTATTACCCGGAACCCATGGAAATGTAAAGAAATGTGATTTTAACTGTTACGTTTTGCCTTTTAGAGGGACGGTGGATTTCATCCCAAGAATTCATGGCATTTGGTTCTCTTCTGCACATCTTCAGATGCTCCACCCAATCGTGTGTTGTCACCTGCTGAGCACGTCTACACGAGGAGTGAAGAAACAGGCGCCATCATGGGCCAGCTGCTCTCCTCCTCCTCCTCCGAGGAGCTCTCTGAAGCCAGAGACTGGGTCGGCTCGCTCCTCTACGATGCCATGATGGAAGGAGGCGCCATACCAGACTTGAGGGTCACGCATCCGGTTTTACTATCTCGTCCAAATGAGGGCTGTGACCCCGGGGCCCGTCTGCAAGAGCAACTGCAACAGGTTATGAGCTGAATAAACCCACATCACAAATGGGACATCAAGTCACAAATGTCTTCCTAGACACACCACACATGATGCCTTACTCACAAATGTTCATTCAAAACTTGGAACCCAGTGTAAAGATATTATTTGTGTAATGAAATAATGAAGCTGAATATTTAACAAACTTAGAATTGGAGTTGCAGTTTAGAATAATTTTCTTTATGTACAGACTGATGGGTGTTGGTGTGTAGACATAGACGTTTGTGGTTTGCTGTACTTGTTTGTAAGACGTGATAGGTATGTGGGAATCACGTGTTCTGCATGTATTTGATTGCGTTTATTTAATTTTGAAACGGATTAGAGTCCATATAAATGTCTCTGGAGTCCATATAAATGTCTCTGGAGTCCATATAAATGCCTCTGGAGTCCATATAAATGTCTCTGGAGTCCATATAAATGCCTCTGGAGTCCATATAAATGCCTCTGGAGTCCATATAAATGCCTCTGGAGTCCATATAAATGCCTCTCGGGTCAATATAAATGTCTCTGGAGTCAGTATAAATGTCTCTGGAGTCAGTATAAATGCCTCTGGAGTCAGTATAAATGTCTCTGGAGTCAATATAAATGCCTCTGGAGTCCATATAAATACCTCTGGAGTCCATATAAATGCCTCTCCGGTCAATATAAATGCCTCTGGAGTCCATATAAATGCCTCTGGAGTCAGTATAAATGCCTCTGGAGTCAATATAAATGTCTCTGGAGTCCATATAAATGCCTCTCCGGTCAATATAAATGCCTCTGGAGTCCATATAAATGCCTCTGGAGTCAGTATAAATGCCTCTGGAGTCAGTATAAATGTCTCTGGAGTCAATATAAATGTCTCTGGAGTCCATATAAATGCCTCTGGAGTCAGTATAAATGCCTCTGGAGTCAGTATAAATGCCTCTGGAGTCAGTATAAATGTCTCTGGAGTCAATATAAATGTCTCTGGAGTCAATATAAATGTCTCTGGAGTCCATATAAATGCCTCTGGAGTCAGTATAAATGTCTCTGGAGTCAGTATAAATGTCTCTGGAGTCATACGTTGGTCCTTGCTAGCCGAGGGTTGGATGCTGCAAGGATCTCTGCCTCCTCCTCTGTGTCCCTCTCAGCCGTCCTTCAGTCTAGATAAGTAAAACAATACTAGGGTCAGTGGACCGTCTGCTGTCCTTGTGTGAGGGTAAAGTCATAGCTGTCTCCAGTGACGTGTGATTGAGGGCCAAGAGTTTGCAGGTTTTGAAGTTCCAAGATTTTCGTTTTTAGCTGAAAAAAGTTACACACACACACACACACACACACACACATACACACACACACACACACACACACACACACACACACACACACACACACACACACATGAGGATGTTGACTTGGTGTGATGCTCGACGTAGAGCCGAAGGACACAAATGAGACTTTCTAAAGGACAATCAAACAGCGTCCGTTGATCATTTTAAAGTGTACCTGCGCACATGAAAAAGATCTTTGAATAGATGTGACATGACCTCAGTCTGAGCCCTTCAAAATACACAAGGATCTATTCAATCCTTTTTTGTCAGAGGCAAAAATGAATGGAACTTATCAATGTCATTTGCCAATCACTTTCATGAAACTATTGTGAGAGGAGATGACACACGGAGCAGTCATATATATATACATATATATATATATATATTTATATGGATCTGGAATATTTTGCTCCTTATTTGTTGAGCACTTTTCAGAAGAATTCGGAAGAGTTCAGAAGAATTTAGATGAGTGTAGAAGAGTTTAGATGACTGTAGAAGAGTTTAGAAGGATTTAGATGAGTCTAGAAGAGTTTAGATGAGTCTAGAAGAGTTTAGATGAGTGTAGAAGAGTTTAGAAGGATTTAGATGAGTCTAGAAGAGTTTAGATGAGTGTAGAAGAGTTTAGATGAGTCTAGAAGAGTTTAGATGAGTGTAGAAAAGTTTAGATGAGTTTAGATGAGTGTAGAAGAGTTTAGATGAGTGTAGAAGAATTTAGATGAGTGTAGAAGAGTTTAGATGAGTGTAGAAGAGTTTAGATGAGTGTAGAAGAGTTTAGAAGAGTTTAGATGAGTCTAGATGAGTTTAGATGAGTGTAGAAGAGTTTAGACGAGTCTAGAAGAGTTTAGATGAGTGTAGAAAAGTTTAGATGAGTTTAGATGAGTGTAGAAGAGTTTAGATGAGTGTAGAAGAGTTTAGATGAGTGTAGAAGAGTTTAGAAGGATTTAGATGAGTCTAGAAGAGTTTAGATGAGTGTAGAAGAGTTTAGATGAGTGTAGAAGAATTTAGATGAGTGTAGAAGAGTTTAGATGAGTGTAGAAGAGTTTAGATGAGTGTAGAAGAGTTTAGAAGGATTTAGATGAGTGTAGAAGAGTTTAGATGAGTGTAGAAGAGTTTAGAGGAGTGTAGAAGAGTCTAGATGAGTTTAGATGAGTCTAGAAGAGTTTAGATGAGTGTAGAAGAGTTTAGAAGGATTTAGATGAGTCTAGAAGAGTTTAGATGAGTGTAGAAGAGTTTAGATGAGTGTAGAAGAGTTTAGATGAGTGTAGAAGAGTTTAGATGAGTGTAGAAGAATTTAGATGAGTGTAGAAGAGTTTAGATGAGTGTAGAAGAGTTTAGATGAGTGTAGAAGAGTTTAGAAGAGTTTAGATGAGTCTAGATGAGTTTAGATGAGTGTAGAAGAGTTTAGATGAGTCTAGAAGAGTTTAGATGAGTGTACAAAAGTTTAGATGAGTTTAGATGAGTGTAGAAGAGTTTAGATGAGTGTAGAAGAGTTTAGAAGGATTTAGATGAGTCTAGAAGAGTTTAGATGAGTGTAGAAGAGTTTAGATGAGTGTAGAAGAATTTAGATGAGTGTAGAAGAATTTAGATGAGTGTAGAATAATTTAGATGAGTGTAGAAGAGTTTAGAAGGATTTAGATGAGTCTAGAAGAGTTTAGATGAGTGTAGAAGAGTTTAGATGAGTGTAGAAAAGTTTAGATGAGTTTAGATGAGTGTAGATGAGTTTAGATGAGTGTAGAAGAGTTTAGATGAGTGTAGAAGGGTTTAGATGAGTGTAGAAGAGTTTAGATGAGTGTAGAAGAGTTTAGATGAGTGTAGAAGAGTTTAGAAGGATTTAGATGAGTGTAGAAGAGTTTAGATGAGTGTAGAAGAGTTTAGATGAGTGTAGAAGAGTTTAGATGAGTTTAGATGGGTCTAGAAGAGTTTAGATGGGTGTAGAAGAGTTTAGATGAGTCTAGAAGAGTTTAGACGAGTTTAGATGAGTGTAGATGAATTTAGATGAGTCTAGAAGACTTTAGACGAGTGTAGAAGAGTTTAGATGAGTGTAGAAGAGTTTAGATGAGTTTAGATGAGTGTAGATGAGTCTAGAAGAGCTTAGATGAGTGTAGAAAAGTTTAGATGAGTTTAGATGAGTGTAGAAGAGTTTAGATGAGTGTAGAAGAGTTTAGATGAGTGTAGAAGAGTTTAGAAGGATTTAGATGAGTCTAGAAGAGTGTAGAAGAGTTTAGATGAGTGTAGAAGAATTTAGATGAGTGTAGAAGAATTTAGATGAGTGTAGAATAATTTAGATGAGTGTAGAAGAGTTTAGAAGGATTTAGATGAGTCTAGAAGAGTTTAGATGAGTGTAGAAGAGTTTAGATGAGTGTAGAAGAGTTTAGATGAGTGTAGAAGAGTTTAGAAGAGTTTAGATGAGTCTAGATGAGTTTAGATGAGTGTAGAAGAGTTTAGATGAGTCTAGAAGAGTTTAGATAAGTGTAGAAAAGTTTAGATGAGTTTAGATGAGTGTAGAAGAGTTTAGATGAGTGTAGAAGAGTTTAGATGAGTGTAGAAGAGTTTAGAAGGATTTAGATGAGTCTAGAAGAGTTTAGATGAGTGTAGAAGAGTTTAGATGAGTGTAGAAGAATTTAGATGAGTGTAGAAGAGTTTAGATGAGTGTAGAAGAGTTTAGATGAGTGTAGAAGAGTTTAGAAGGATTTAGATTAGTGTAGAAGAGTTTAGATGAGTGTAGAAGAGTTTAGATGAGTTTAGATGAGTCTAGAAGAGTTTAGATGAGTCTAGAAGAGTTTAGATGAGTGTAGAAGAGTTTAGATGAGTGTAGAAGAGTTTAGATGAGTTTAGATGAGTGTAGATGAGTCTAGAAGAGTTTAGATGAGTGTAGAAACGTTTAGATGAGTTTAGATGAGTGTAGAAGAGTTTAGATGAGTATAGAAGAGTTTAGATGAGTGTAGAAGAGTTTAGAAGGATTTAGATGAGTCTAGAAGAGTTTAGATGAGTGTAGAAGAGTTTAGATGAGTGTAGAAGAATTTAGATGAGTGTAGAAGAATTTAGATGAGTGTAGAATAATTTAGATGAGTGTAGAAGAGTTTAGAAGGATTTAGATGAGTGTAGAAGAGTTTAGATGAGTGTAGAAGAGTTTAGATGAGTGTAGAAAAGTTTAGATGAGTTTAGATGAGTGTAGATGAGTTTAGATGAGTGTAGAAGAGTTTAGATGAGTGTAGAAGAGTTTAGATGAGTGTAGAAGAATTTAGATGAGTGTAGAAGAGTTTAGATGAGTGTAGGAGAGTTTAGATGAGTGTAGAAGAGTTTAGAAGGATTTAGATGAGTGTAGAAGAGTTTAGATGAGTGTAGAAGATTTTAGATGAGTGTAGAAGAGTTTAGATGAGTTTAGATGAGTCTAGAAGAGTTTAGATGATTGTAGAAGAGTTTAGATGAGTCTAGAAGAGTTTAGATGAGTGTAGAAAAGTTTAGATGAGTGTAGAAAAGTTTAGATGAGTTTAGATGAGTGTAGAAGAGTTTAGATGAGTGTAGAAGAGTTTAGATGAGTGTAGAAGAATTTAGATGAGTGTAGAAGAGTTTAGATGAGTGTAGAAGAGTTTAGATGAGTGTAGAAGAGTTTAGAAGAGTTTAGATGAGTCTAGATGAGTTTAGATGAGTGTAGAAGAGTTTAGATGAGTCTAGAAGAGTTTAGATGAGTGTAGAAAAGTTTAGATGAGTGTAGAAGAGTTTAGATGAGTGTAGAAGAGTTTAGAAGGATTTAGATGAGTCTAGAAGAGTTTAGATGAGTGTAGAAGAGTTTAGATGAGTGTAGAAGAATTTAGATGAGTGTAGAAGAATTTAGATGAGTGTAGAAGAGTTTAGAAGGATTTAGATGAGTCTAGAAGAGTTTAGATGAGTGTAGAAGAGTTTAGATGAGTGTAGAAAAGTTTAGATGAGTTTAGATGAGTGTAGATGAGTTTAGATGAGTGTAGAAGAGTTTAGATGAGTGTAGAAGAGTTTAGATGAGTTTAGATGAGTCTAGAAGAGTTTAGATGAGTGTAGAAGAGTTTAGATGAGTCTAGAAGAGTTTAGATGAGTTTAGATGAGTGTAGATGAGTTTAGATGAGTCTAGAAGAGTTTAGATGAGTGTAGAAGAGTTTAGATGAGTGTAGAAGAGTTTAGATGAGTTTAGATGAGTGTAGATGAGTCTAAAAGAGTTTAGATGAGTGTAGAAGAGTTTAGATGAGTCTAGAAGAGTTTAGATGAGTGTAGATGAGTGTAGAAAAGTTTAGATGAGTTTAGATGAGTGTAGAAGAGTTTAGATGGATTTAGATCACTTTAGATCAGTTTACATGAGTTCGGATGAGTTTAGAAGAGTCTAGATGAGTGTAGATGATTCGTCTGTTGAACCCACATCAGTTAGTCAGGTTAAAGAGAGATTTTTAAACCACCACACAGAGTAAAATACAGATCTGACAAAAAGGGATGGATAGATGGATTGAACGGCAAAGTTGTTCTGATTTTGGCTGCAGAGGACATCAAATCAGTGTATTGGAATAGAAAAATCAGTATTTTGATCAAATACCGTTCACAGTTGATATTAAGGTGTGAGAAGAGACCGCCCACTCCCTCTCTTCTCACGTTTCCCCTACTGAGGACAGGAGGGACTCTTGATGAGGGACTACATTCAACACGTTATGTGTTTATTTTGCTGTAAATTCTCCACCAGCATCCCAGTGTTGAAACATGTGAGATGAATCTGAATATACACCGCTTCAAAACACGTGGTACCCCGTTTCATGACGGCGCCACACCATCTCATGCACTGTCTCACCTGACGACTTCTCACCCTTCTCAACATGCTGGGCAACGTTTTGTCTGAAACCTTTGTGTTTATCGATGGTGCTGTTCATTGACCAGGTCTCCCTTGAAAATGAGTTTTTAAATCTCAAGGTGACTTTCTCATCAACTGAAATTCAAATTAAAAAACAAAAACAAACAACAAAAGCGTTGTTATTCATTGGAGGACCTTCCCGGACAATACCATTCCCTGACAAAACACATTTTGTTGCAAAAACTACCAAGAGTTGGTGAAAATAGGATAAAAAACTCATTCAAGGCCGATGCCATCGTGCAGAATAATGAATCCATAACATTCACCCATGTGAAACGCAGGATTTTCCACATGAACACGTTCAACACATGACGTGAGTTGCTACCAAGAGGGTGGCAGATATTGGAAAGGAAGTTTGATCTTATCGAGGAAGAGCGTTTACTACTTTTACCTGACCTCTCCTAGATCGTCCGGCAGGACACTCCAATAGGGTTTCGGTTGCGCGTGTTTGTTTAAAGCAGGGGGCGCTACTCCACATGCAGTTCTGTGGTTCTCTGCTAACTGGAGATTTTGTGCCTTTCCATTGTCAAGATGCATTGATCATCTGCAAAGCCACGATGTCCCCCGGTCCATAACACCAGTCAATGGATGAATGCAGCTAGGACTACTGCTACCCATTGGAGTAGCAGGAGTTATTATGGAGGTTTACTCCTCTAGACCCTCCGTGTTCTGCTCTGTTGTCTCCTGACAATGTTAACAGAAGTACCACAAGGAGTGTGTGACTCTTCACCACGCACGGACGGTCATTCATCATGGAGAGGCTATTTAGCGCTTCACATGATGCTGGGGTGTATGAAGACCAGTCTAGGTAGGCCATGAAAGGCCATCTGGGAAAGGTACTACTCCTGTACTTAACCCCTTATACTTTTAACCACTGCAAGATTCAGAATGTGGCAGTTAAGATCAGCGCCTGGACCTGAATCAAACTCTGCCAGTGTTTGCACTTTGGTACCTGTCCGGGCCATACGTAGCAGAAACACATCGACCTGTGGAACTGTGAGTGTCTTTGAACAGATCCGTGTCCCACAGGGCCGATGCTGTTCAGAACCGTGAAGTGTCACCACAGGGGGACAGTGGCATTGTCTTCCAGAGGGGGAGGCGGTGGGTCACTTGTGTATTTTCTGAAATGTATTAAGACGGTATGAAAGCTGAGAGGGAGAAACAGAAGTGGAGGCTCATCAAAGTTCCTGGCAGGATTTCACCCGAGGCCGGCGGGGGTCTGTGTGACCGCGGAGGCAACAGACGTAACTTCCTGGTTATCTTTGAGCACACATGAGAGACTGTGGGCAATTCAAAGGAAAATTAACTCTTCGCTGCCACAAAATATTGCCCATGACTCACGGCATGACCACGTGAATGACCATAAAAACCTTTCCCAGCCTAATCAGTTTCCTGTGTTCTTGCCCCGTGCCTCTTTATCTCCCCTCCTGCAGCTGCAGAGTGAAATGGGAAACCGGGTGCCAACCTACCTCAGGGATTTGATTGGCCGATTTGCGGCGCTATCCGATGAGCCCCATGTGACCGGCTTGGTGGGATTAGTGGTTTCCATGGTGATGGATATGGCCTACACATCATCGAGGTGGTCGTCAGGGGCAACGGTAAAGTCAGCGGGGTCATTGTCATCCGAGGTAAAGGATCTTGGTGGAGCTAAAATTCGTTGTTTCGAGTTCAAAATGTAATTATGGAAACAGTTCGTGAGGGGTTACAACCCGAGATGGCACATCACACTACTGCTCATACAACACTGTGGTTGCAGAAACACCAGAATACCACTGGTGTCATGTAAACAACCCGAAGGAGGTAGCGCCTTTTGTTTCTATGGGTTTTCACCTGGGTCTCATCTATAAACTGGAGGTTCCTTTGTGCGCTGGGGGGTTCCATAACCCACAACACAACACAACAATTACTTTGTTTTGTTCTTTGAGCATATGCATGTGTGTTTTGTGTGTCCATGTCCAGATGGGTAGGGGTAGGTTATAGATGTGACCCCTGGTTAGGGTCAAGGGTAGTGGACCTGATCTACCAGCAGGCCTACACACAGCACACACAGCACACTACAAATCTGATGTCATGGCAGTGAAACAGAAGTGAAATGGGAAGCTTCCATCTATTAGTCCATCCATCCATCTATCTATCTATCTATCTATCTATCCATCCATCCATCCATCTATCTATCTATCTATCTATCTATCTATCTATCTATCTATCTATCTATCTATCTATCTATCTATCTATCTATCTATCTATCTATCTATCTATCTATCTATCTATCTATCTATCTATCTATCTATCTATCTATCTATCTATCTATCTATCTATCTATTATCAAACCGCTCATCCTGCTCTCAGGGTCGCGGGGTCGCTGGAGTCTATCCCAGCAGTCATTGGGCAGCAGGCGGGGAGACACCCTGGACAGGCCGCCAGACCATCACAAGGCCCACACACACACACATCTAGGGACAATTTAGTATGCCTTTGAGTCACCTGACCTACGTGTCTTTGGGTCACCTGACCTACATGTCTTGAAGTCACCTGACCTACATGTCTTTGAGTCACCTGACCTGCATGTCTTTGAGTCACCTGACCTACATGTCTTTGAGTCACCTGACCTGCATGTCTTTGAGTCACCTGACCTACATGTCTCTGAGTCACCTGACCTACAGGTCTTTGAGTCACCTGACCTACATGTCTTTGAGTCACCTGACCTACATGTCTTTGAGTCACCTGACCTACATGTCTTTGAGTCACCTGACCTACATGTCTCTGAGTCACCTGACCTACATGTCTCTGAGTCACCTGACCTACAGGTCTTTGAGTCACCTGACCTACATGTCTTTGAGTCACCTGACCTACATGTCTTTGAGTCACCTGACCTACATGTCTTTGAGTCACCTGACCTACAGGTCTTTGAGTCACCTGACCTACATGTCTTTGAGTCACCTGACCTACATGTCTTTGAGTCACCTGACCTACATGTCTTTGAGTCACCTGACCTGCATGTCTTTGAGTCACCTGACCTACATGTCTGAGTCACCTGACCTACATGTCTTTGAGTCACCTGACCTACGTGTCTTTGAGTCACCTGACCTGCATGTCTTTGAGTCACCTGACCTACATGTCTGAGTCACCTGACCTACGTGTCTTTGAGTCACCTGACCTACGTGTCTTTGAGTCACCTGACCTGCATGTCTTTGAGTCACCTGACCTACATGTCTCTGAGTCACCTGACCTACAGGTCTTTGAGTCACCTGACCTACATGTCTTTGAGTCACCTGACCTACATGTCTTTGAGTCACCTGACCTACATGTCTTTGAGTCACCTGACCTACATGTCTCTGAGTCACCTGACCTACATGTCTTTGAGTCACCTGACCTACAGGTCTTTGAGTCACCTGACCTACATGTCTTTGAGTCACCTGACCTACATGTCTTTGAGTCACCTGACCTACATGTCTTGGAGTCACCTGACCTACGTGTCTTTGAGTCACCTGACCTGCATGTCTTTGAGTCACCTGACCTACATGTCTTTGAGTCACCTGACCTACGTGTCTTTGAGTCACCTGACCTACATGTCTCTGAGTCACCTGACCTACATGTCTTTGAGTCACCTGACCTGCATGTCTTGGAGTCACCTGACCTGCATGTCTTTGAGTCACCTGACCTACATGTCTTTGGACTGTGGGAGGAAACCGGAGCGCCCGGAGGAAACCCACGCAGACACGGGGAGAACATGTAAACTCCACACACAGGACGACCCTGGACGACCCCCAAGGTCGTCTCGGGTCGCTAAATTTCCCGCTTTTAAAATGGGGTAAAACTGAGATGTTGGTCGTTGACCCTGCAAGACACACACCAATTTGATCAAGTCACAATAGCAGTCGACAACTCTGTGATTTCAGAAAGTGCGGCAGCCAAACATCTTGGTGTTACGTTGTCCATGGTGACGGTGGAGAATCTCCTCCCACCATTCACATACACGGACACTTCTCATACCTAAAGTAGAGTATCGCTTTATTCTAAACATCGGTTGTGAAGGAGAGTAGACTCCAGAAGATGAGTTTGCAGAACACTAAAGTAAGCACAACGGACCAACGTTCAAAAAAAAGGGGAAAAAGCATCTTTAACCTGCCTTCATCCATCATGTCAGTCTCCTTGAGGCGTTGTGTAGATTAACACCACACACTGTTTGTTCCCCTGCCGTGCTGCACACTGCACCCCCCTTTCTGCCTGCAGCAGAGGATGTGGGAGCTGCAGGAGCTGATGGAGGAGTACCTGAAGCGGTGCAGGATTAATCTCAGCAACCCGAGCCACCTGATCCAGGACACGGCCCGGCTGGAGGCCCAGCTCAGCCTCACCCTCACCCAGCTGAAGACCTCCCTGCTGGGGGGAGAGTGTAACTCCAGGTACCTGAGCACACCGGCGAGCCACGCTGGGTGAAAGAGAGAGTGAATAAAGGCAGTGGAACTGGCGGGAGGGAGTACAGGCCAGGGGAGAAGATTAGGGCATCGGGTAACAGGGTGCTGCATACGTCAGTGGCGTTGTGTTGATTTAAAACTAGAATAGAATAGAAGACAAAAGATTACGCTTGAAAAAGAGAAATAAGTCTAAAGACCCCTGAGGTGTGTGGAATTAATGAACAGTTTTGTACTGGCGTTGCCTCTAGCGTGTGCTTCCTCTATGTGCCTCTAAGCTGCCAAACACTCATTCTTTGTTTTGTGTTCTTTTGTTCTTTCTGTGGTCCCAGGTGTCTGAGGCAGTGGGCCAGTGGAGCCGCCTTTCATACCCACATGTTGCTGCAGCTGGCTGCACTGGAGCGCCAGGCGGAGCCCATGGCTGCAAGGACGGTGCTGCAGCAATACCAGCAAGACCTGGCCCAGCTTACACCTGCTTACAGGTAATGTTATAGACAACACAATGTCATACCATACAATATTATACTATATTATAGACAACACAATGTCATACCATACAATATTATACTATATTATAGACAACACAATGTCATACCATACAATATTATACAACACAATGTCATACCATACAATATTATACTATATTATAGACAACACAATGTCATACCATACAATATTATACTATATTATAGACAACACAATGTCATACCATACAATATTATACTATATTATAGACAACACAATGTCATACCATACAATATTATACAACACAATGTCATACCATACAATATTATACTATATTATAGACAACACAATGTCATACCATACAATATTATACTATATTATAGACAACACAATGTCATACCATACAATATTATACTATATTATAGACAACACAATGTCATACCATACAATATTATACTATATTATAGACAACACAATGTCATACCATACAATATTATACAATACAATGTCATACCATACAATATTATACTATATTATAGACAACACAATGTCATACCATACAATATTATACAACACAATGTCATACCATACAATATTATACTATATTATAGACAACACAATGTCATACCATACAATATTATACTATATTATAGACAACACAATGTCATACCATACAATATTATACAACACAATGTCATACCATACAATATTATACTATATTATAGACAACACAATGTCATACCATACAATATTATACTATATTATAGACAACACAATGTCATACCATACAATATTATACTATATTATAGACAACACAATGTCATACCATACAATATTATACTATATAATAGACAACACAATGTCATACCATACAATATTATACAATACAATTGCATACCATACAATATTATACTATATTATAGACAACACAATGTCATACCATACAATATTATACAACACAATGTCATACCATACAATATTATACTATATTATAGACAACACAATGTCATACCATACAATATTATACTATATTATAGACAACACAATGTCATACCATACAATATTATACTATATTATAGACAACACAATGTCATACCATACAATATTATACTATATTATAGACAACACAATGTCATACCATACAATATTATACTATATTATAGACAACACAATGTCATACCATACAATATTATACTATATTATAGACAACACAATGTCATACCATACAATATTATACAATACAATGTCATACCATACAATATTATACTATATTATAGACAACACAATGTCATACCATACAATATTATACAACACAATGTCATACCATACAATATTATACTATATTATAGACAACACAATGTCATACCATACAATATTATACTATATTATAGACAACACAATGTCATACCATACAATATTATACTATATTATAGACAACACAATGTCATACCATACAATATTATACTATATTATAGACAACACAATGTCATACCATACAATATTATACAACACAATGTCATACCATACAATATTATACTATATTATAGACAACACAATGTCATACCATACAATATTATACTATATTATAGACAACACAATGTCATACCATACAATATTATACAACACAATGTCATACCATACAATATTATACTATATTATAGACAACACAATGTCATACCATACAATATTATACTATATTATAGACAACACAATGTCATACCATACAATATTATACTATATTATAGACAACACAATGTCATACCATACAATATTATACTATATTATAGACAACACAATGTCATACCATACAATATTATACAATACAATGTCATACCATACAATATTATACTATATTATAGACAACACAATGTCATACCATACAATATTATACAACACAATGTCATACCATACAATATTATACTATATTATAGACAACACAATGTCATACCATACAATATTATACTATATTATAGACAACACAATGTCATACCATACAATATTATACAACACAATGTCATACCATACAATATTATACTATATTATAGACAACACAATGTCATACCATACAATATTATACTATATTATAGACAACACAATGTCATACCATACAATATTATACTATATTATAGACAACACAATGTCATACCGTACAATATTATACTATATTACAGACAACACAATGTCATACCATACAATATTATACAATACAATGTCATACCATACAATATTATACTATATTATAGACAACACAATGTCATACCATACAATATTATACAACACTGTGTCATACTATACAATATTATACAACACAGTGTCGTACCATACAATATTATACAATACAATGTCATACCATACAATATTATACTATATTATATACAATACAATGTCATACCATACAATATTATACTATATTATAGACAACACAATGTCATACCATACAATATTATACTATATTATAGACAACACAATGTCATACCATACAATATTATACAATACAATGTCATACCATACAATATTATACTATATTATAGACAACACAATGTCATACCATACAAAATTATACTATATTATATACAATACAATGTCATACCATACAATATTATACTATATTATAGACAACACAATGTCATACCATACAATATTATACTACATTATAGACAACACAATGTCATACCATACAATATTATACTATATTATAGACAACACAATGTCATACCATACAATATTATACAACACAATGTCATACCATACAATATTATACTATATTATAGACAACACAATGTCATACCATACAATATTATACTATATTATAGACAACACAATGTCATACCATACAATATTATACAACACAATGTCATACCATACAATATTATACTATATTATAGACAACACAATGTCATACCATACAATATTATACTATATTATAGACAACACAATGTCATACCATACAATATTATACTATATTATAGACAACACAATGTCATACCATACAATATTATACTATATTATAGACAACACAATGTCATACCATACAATATTATACAATACAATGTCATACCATACAATATTATACTATATTATAGACAACACAATGTCATACCATACAATATTATACAACACAATGTCATACCATACAATATTATACTATATTATAGACAACACAATGTCATACCATACAATATTATACTATATTATAGACAACACAATGTCATACCATACAATATTATACTATATTATAGACAACACAATGTCATACCATACAATATTATACAACACAATGTCATACCATACAATATTATACTATATTATAGACAACACAATGTCATACCATACAATATTATACTATATTATAGACAACACAATGTCATACCATACAATATTATACTATATTATAGACAACACAATGTCATACCATACAATATTATACTATATTATAGACAACACAATGTCATACCATACAATATTATACAACACAATGTCATACCATACAATATTATACTATATTATAGACAACACAATGTCATACCATACAATATTATACTATATTATAGACAACACAATGTCATACCATACAATATTATACTATATTATAGACAACACAATGTCATACCATACAATATTATACTATATTATAGACAACACAATGTCATACCATACAATATTATACAACACAATGTCATACCATACAATATTATACTATATTATAGACAACACAATGTCATACCATACAATATTATACAACACAATGTCATACAATACAATATTATACAATACAATGTCATACCATACAATATTATACTATATTATAGACAACACAATGTCATACAATACAATATTATACAATACAATGTCATACCATACAATATTATACTATATTATAGACAACACAATGTCATACCATACACTATTATACAACACAGTGTCATACTATACAATATTATACAACACAGTGTCGTACCATACAATATTATACAATACAATGTCATATTATACTATATTATATACAACACAATGTCATACGATACAATATAATACTATATTATAGACAACACAATGTCATACCATACAATATTATACTATATTATAGACAACACAATGTCATACCATACAATATTATACAACACAGTGTCATACCATACAATATTATACTATATTATAGACAACACAATGTCATACCATACAATATTATACAACACAGTGTCATACCATACAATATTATAATATATTATAGACAACACAATGTCATACCATACAATATTATGCTATATTATACAATACAATGTCATACAATACAATATTATACCATACAATGTCATACATACAATATAATATTATACAATATAATATTATACCATACAATGTCATACATACAATATGATATTATACAATATAATATTATACCATACAATGTCATACATACAATATAATATTATACCATACAATGTCATACATACAATATGATATTATACAATATAATATAATACCATGCAATATTAAACAATTTAATATTATACCATACAATGTCATACAATACAATATTATACAATACAATATTATACAATACAATATACCACTATCTAACATCACACCATGTAAGATGATATGATATGATAGATAGACAGACAGACAGACGGACATTGATATTAGAGGACATTGATATTAGCAGTAACGAAAGGGTGAGTGGTTCACTGGGTCCTCTGTCAGCTCTATCTTGTCACTATAAACTGTGTAATACAGTACTGTGATACTGTACTGTAATACTGTACTGTAACATTGTACTGTAATATTGTACTGTGATACTGTACTGTAATACAGTACTGTAATATTGTACTGTAATACTGTACTGTAACATTGTACTGTAATACAGTACTGTAATATTGTACTGTAATACTGTACTGTAATATTGTACTGTAATACAGTACTGTAATATTGTACTGTAATACTGTACTGTAATATTGTACTGTAACATTGTACTGTAATACAGTACTGTGATACTGTACTGTAATACTGTACTGTAACATTGTACTGTAATACAGTACTGTAACATTGTACTGTAATACAGTACTGTAATATTGTACTGTAATATTGTACTGTAATATTGTACTGTAATACTGTACTGTAATATTGTACTGTAATACTGTACTGTAATATTGTACTGTAACATTGTACTGTAATACAGTACTGTAATACAGTACTGTGATACTGTACTGTAATACTGTACTGTAACATTGTACTGTAATACAGTACTGTAACATTGTACTGTAATACAGTACTGTAATATTGTACTGTAATACTGTACTGTAATATTGTACTGTAATATTGTACTCTCACTGTCTTCAATGTCCCCCTCCCACACCAGGCGGTACAAGATGGGGACAATACACGTGGTGAAGTGTCGGGGGGGCCTCGTGGGGCCGCAGGCTCTGCCCAGCGAGCCGGAAGAGGGCGGGGCCATGACTGGCGTCACTGTGACGGACAGGGAGACGGGGCGGGGCGTGGCCATCCCTCTGTCTGACATGCAGACAGTGAAAGGTAGCCTTTGTGTCTGTGTGTGTGTGTCTGCATCACGACCTCAGACTGACTGCTTTATGTTGGGGTCGTTCTCCTGCAGAGGGTCAGTCAGCCTGCCAGCATCCACCTGGGACCACAACATCCACCTGCAACACTGACATCCACCTGGGACCACAACATCCGCCTGCAACACTGACATCCACCTGGGACCACAACATCCGCCTGCAACACTGACATCCACCTGGGACCACAACATCCGCCTGCAACACTGACATCCACCTGCAACACTGACATCCATCTGCAACACTGACATCCACCTGCAACACTGACATCCACCTGCAACACTGACATCCATCTGCAACACTGACATCCACCTGCAACACTGACATCCACCTGCAACACTGACATCCACCTGCGACACTGACATCCACCTGCAACACTGACATCCATCTGCAACACTGACATCCACCTGCAACACTGACATCCACCTGCAACACTGACATCCATCTGCGACACTGACATCCACCTGCAACACTGACATCCACCTGCAACACTGACATCCACCTGCGACACTGACATCCACCTGCGACACTGACATCCATCTGCGACACTGACATCCACCTGCGACACTGACATCCACCTGCAACACTGACATCCACCTGCGACACTGACATCCACCTGCGACACTGACATCCACCTGCGACACTGACATCCACCTGCGACACTGACATCCATCTGCGACACTGACATCCACCTGCGACACTGACATCCACCTGCGACACTGACATCCACCTGCAACACTGACATCCACCTGCGACACTGACATCCATCTGCGACACTGACATCCACCTGCGACACTGACATCCACCTGCAACACTGACATCCACCTGCAACACTGACATCCACCTGCGACACTGACATCCATCTGCGACACTGACATCCACCTGCGACACTGACATCCACCTGCGACACTGACATCCACCTGCAACACTGACATCCACCTGCAACACTGACATCCACCTGCGACACTGACATCCATCTGCAACACTGACATCCACCTGCGACACTGACATCCATCTGCGACACTGACATCCATCTGCGACACTGACATCCGCCTGCAGCACTGACATCCGCCTGCGACACTCACGGCCATGGAAATACACGGTCTCGTAAACCACCAGGTCTTGTGATGGCGGTCACAGTACAGGCATGATAGTGCTGATCATGATGAAATACCTGATCTGGTGGCTGTAACTTGGAGCCAGTCTCTTCCAGCTCTCATTCTGGTTTTTATACACAAGTAGAGACACACATTGCTGTGTGCTTGACTGACATCTCGGAGTGGATGGCGACACACCACCTGAATTTCAATCTGGACAAGACAGAGCTGATGTTCCTCCCGGGGAAAGGTTGCCCGCACCGAGACCTGGCCATCACCATGACAACACCGTGGTGACGCCAACTCGGACTGCGAGGAATGTGGGTGTGATCCTGGGCGACCAACTGTCGTTTGCTGCAAACTTTGTATCGGTTGCTCACTCCTGCAGATTTCTCCTTTATAACATCAGGAGGAGTCACCCATTCCTCACCGACGAGATGGCACAGGTGCTCATCCAGGCTCTGGTCATCTCCCAGCTGGACTACAGCAACTCCCTCCTTGCTGGCGCCCCGGCGTCGGCCATCAGACCTCTGGAACTTGTTCAGAAAGCTGTAGCTCGTCTGGTGTTCAACCGCCCTAAGTTCTCCCACACACCTCCCCTTCTCATGTCCCTACACTGGCTCCCAGTAGCTGCTCCCATCCAGTTTAAGACTCTGGTGCTAGCCTACAGGGCAGTGAAAGGAGCAGCTCCTTCCTATCTCCAGGCCATGGTCAAGCCCTACCCCCCCCCCACCACTTGGCTCTGCTGCCTCGGGACGCCTGGTTGCCCCATCGCTCAGAGGCCCCTGCTGCTGATCGATCCGGTCCTGGCTCTGTTCTGTCCTGGCCCCACAGTGGTGGACTGAACTCCCCACTGATGTCAGGACAGAGGAGTCGTTGGCCATCTTTCACCGCAGGTTGAAAACTCACCTCTTCTAGAACTACTACCCTGTTACTTGTTCTTAGTACTTATTGTATTCACTCATTAAAAAACAACAAAAAATCTTTCTTGCTCTTTTACTCTACACTGGTTTTGCTCTTAGATGCTTGTTTAGATGCACTGATGACCTCTGATGACCAGTAGTTCTCCTGATCTCCTACGTTACATGATGCACTTATTGTAAGTCGCTTTGGATAAAAGCCTCGGCTAAATGACTGGAATGTCATGTCATGTCATGTCATGTCATGTCATGTCATGTCATGTCATGTCATGTAATATTCTGGTTTTCATTCTGGTTTTAAGTCGTGTTCTTCTTGCAGACCAAACCGACCACTTCACTTGGCTGAGAATGGCTCAGGTCTGCTTTGGTCTCTGTGTTAATGTCGGCTTGTCCCAGCATGCTCCCACACACACACACACACACACACACACACACACACACACACAGACACACACACACACACACATACGCACACATACACACACAAAACAAGCTATGTATTAAGTTTTCCCCCCTATATGTGTGTGTGTGTGTATATATACAGTGCACCCGGAAAGTATTCACACCCCTTCACTTCCCCCACATGTTGTTATGTTACAGCCTTACTCCAAAATGGATTAAATTCCTTTTTTCCTCATCAATCTACACACAATACCCCATAATGACAAAGTGAAAAAGGTTTTGTAGAAATTTTTGCAAATTTATTAAAAATAAAAAACTGCAATATTGCATGTACATAAGTATTCACACCCTTTGCTATGACACTCAACATTGAGCTCAGGTTCATCCTGTTTCCACTGATCATCCTTGAGATGTTTCTACATCTTGATCACAGACCCACCAGCACAGGCGCACCCCCAATCACAGACCCACCAGCACAGGCACCCCCCCAATCACAGACCCACCAGCCTGCAGGGGCCCCCAATCACAGACCCACCAGCCTGCAGGCACCCCCAACCACAGACCCACCAGCACAGGCACCCCCAACCACAGACCCACCAGCACAGGCGCCCCCAATCACAGACCCACCAGCACAGGCACCCCCAATCACAGACCCACCAGCCTGCAGGCACCCCCAACCACAGACCCACCAGCACAGGCACCCCCAATCACAGACCCACCAGCCTGCAGGCGCCCCCAATCACAGACCCACCAGCACAGGCACCCCCAATCACAGACCCACCAGCACAGGCACCCCCAATCACAGACCCACCAGCACAGGCACCCCCAATCACAGACCCACCAGCACAGGTGCCCCCAATCACAGACCCACCAGCACAGGCGCCCCCAATCACAGACCCACCAGCACAGGTGCCCCCAATCACAGACCCACCAGCACAGGTGCCCCCAATCACAGACCCACCAGCCTGCAGGCACCCCCAACCACAGACCCACCAGCACAGGCACCCCCAATCACAGACCCACCAGCCTGCAGGCGCCCCCAATCACAGACCCACCAGCACAGGCACCCCCAATCACAGACCCACCAGCACAGGCACCCCCAATCACAGACCCACCAGCACAGGCACCCCCAATCACAGACCCACCAGCACAGGTGCCCCCAATCACAGACCCACCAGCACAGGCGCCCCCAATCACAGACCCACCAGCACAGGTGCCCCCAATCACAGACCCACCAGCACAGGCACCCCCAATCACAGACCCACCAGCACAGGTGCCCCCAATCACAGACCCACCAGCATGCAGGGGCCCCCAATCACAGACCCACCAGCATGCAGGGGCCCCCAATCACAGACCCACCAGCACAGGTGCCCCCAATCACAGACCCACCAGCATGCAGGGGCCCCCAATCACAGACCCACCAGCACAGGTGCCCCCAATCACAGACCCACCAGCACAGGTGCCCCCAATCACAGACCCACCAGCATGCAGGTGCCCCCAATCACAGACCCACCAGCATGCAGGGGCCCCTCACACTGGCCGACTGCAGGCCAACAGGGACATGTCACGTGTTGGCTGCTGATCCTCTGGCCAGTGATCGTCTCTCTCTCTCTCTCTCTCTCTCTCTCTCTCTCTCTCTCTCTCTCTCTCTCTCTCCCTCTCTCTCTCTCTCTCTCTCTCTCTCTCTCATATATATATATATATATATATATATATATATATATGTGTGTGTGTGTGTGTGTGTGTGTGTGTGTGTGTGTGTGTGTGTTGTGTAGGGGCCTGTCAGTGTAGAATGGGGGTGTTAAAAGTGATGCCCTTAACAAAGGGAAATGTGTCATAGAGAACGACGCTATAACATTACTTGTGTGTTTCTGGTGTCACATGTTTGTCATGTCATGTCTCCCACATATCTGTCAGTCACTTTGTGTGACAGGACTGTCCAGTTTCCTCACACGTCCAAATACATGCGGTGTTACTGTAGGGATCACACACTCCTGCCATTGTGCTTGACCAAGACGCTGTCCTCAGACCTTATCCTCAGACCTTGTCCTCAAACCTTGTCCTCAGACCTTGTCCTCAGACCTTGTCCTCAGACTTTGTCCTCAAACCTTGCCCTCAGACTTTGTCCACTGACCTAGTCCTCAGACCTTGTCCTCAGACTTTGTCCACTGACCTAGTCCTCAGACCTAGTCCTCAGACTTTGTCCACTGACCTAGTGCTCAGACCTTGTCCTCAGACTTTGTCCACTGACCTAGTCCTCAGACCTAGTCCTCAGACTTTGTCCACTGACCTAGTCCTCAGACCTTGTCCTCAGACTTTGTCCACTGACCTAGTCCTCAGACTTTGTCCACTGACCTAGTCCTGAGACCTTGCCCTCAGACCTTGTCCACAGACCTTGTCCTCAGACTTTGTCCACTGACCTAGTCCTGAGACCTTGCCCTCAGACCTTGGGGTCGGACCTGTCACTGCTAAATGAGGGACAGACTGCATCTGCAGTGAAAAGTAGACTGCAGTAGAAACAGACACGACATCCCAGCTCCAGCTTATAATCACCTACACTCCACCTGTTCTTATGCTAAGAAACTCCACACACACAGCATGGACACAAATACCACGTGACTCATTATCTCTGTAAGTAAAGTCGTTTAGTTATTGTGTGCCTCCATTTACACTCGTGTGATTTTAATGTGTCATTCAGTTGACGTGTGATGCTATCAACATAAACGGAATTGACGTGATGTAAAACGAACTGAATCCAGTTTCCCATACGTGTCCTCGCTCTCGGTCGTCTGTATCACGTGTCAGTAAAAACCAAATGAACTGAAGAAGTCAACATGACCAAAAAACAAAACAAAAATCTAATTTAAGCTGAACTGAAGTGAGCTGATGTGCTTTTCCAGGGAGAAGTGGCGGAGCCCCCGACTCTGACAACGCCCCCGGTGCTGAGTACTCTGCCGCAGCCCTGGACCTCATCACCTCAGATCAGTACGCCCAGGCCTATGTGGACCACCTGTTCTCTAGCAAAGGACCAGTGGCACAACTGGAGAACTACTTTACCGGGGCCAGAGACCATCTGAGCGCGCTCAGACTCCCTTCAGGAAGTCCCGACGGGACGGGAGCGAACAACGGAGCTGAAGGAGTGGGCAAAGAGAGGACAACGAACGGGGGCAAAGCGAGGGATGTGGGAGAAAGGGGAAGAGAGGCAGAGACAGAGGGACATAAGCAGGAAGATGAAAACCTGATGCTAAGTATTGCTGAGACACAGCCTGCACAGAGCCAGACTCCCGGTCTTCAGTGTGGACATGACAGCCACGGCTAGCATCCTGAGCACCAAGCTAGCTCCACAGTATGTAGCACATGTCCAACTGCACTGTCTGTTTTACCCGCCAGCCAAGAAGCTCGTTAGAAAGCAGCAGGATGTTTACATGACTGTCCACCTGCCAACATAGCGTGTAGAGACTTATTGTAACCCCGGGCTAAATCCAGCCATGCTAGCCACGGGGCTAGCCTCGTGGCTAGCTAGCAGGGACTTTCTGCACTGTTAGGTCGGTCACAGAAGGTGCCCAGCTAGCAATTATTGGTCATAAAAACGTTCTGACAATGTTAGGAAAGAAATCTCAGAATGTTCTCTTGGTGTTTTCAGCAGGAAGTTTTCGTTGCATCCGCAGAGCCTTCCAGGATAACATTCTGGGAACGTGTTATGGAAAAACGTGCTGTAATTTCAGGCCTTAATAACATCCTGAAAACATGTTCAACATGTTGCTTTGCAAATGTTCTTCCTTTCTTATCATGTGACATTGCAGGAATGTTTTATAGAAGAACATTCTAGAATCTGTTACCTCAGCAGCATCCCCAAAACATCCTCGGAATGCTGCAGCTGAAACGCTCTGCCCTTGTTAACATGTGACGGTATAGGAACATCATTTGAAATGGAAAACGTCCTTAAAATGTTCTTTGAACGTGAGATGAAAGCATCTTCTTTAAAACATAAGCAGAACCTGTAGGGAATGTTAGCCACTGTGGTGGGAACATCCCCTGCTAGCTGGGTGCAGACTACTGAACTGTCGAGTGGCGTGAAAAGTGAAGTTTGGTTTCTGTTAATGACTGGATTCACCTCTAATCACTCCAAGTACACGCTGTAGATCCTCTCTCCTGTGTGTGATATTAAAGAAACCCATCTGAGCAGCTCTTTAGAAATTATGTTTGTAATCATGTTCCATTCATGGTTTTTATCGATCCCCATCTTTCATTGTTCCCATTCATTAAGTTATTGGATTTTTTTCCACTTCCAAAGTAATCAAAGTAATTTCACGGGGAACACAAGTGGATTACAAAATCACATAGTCGTAGTCCTGCTGTGCCAAAAAGGCACAAAATGTCAGAAGAACAAATATCCCTCAAATCACTTCGCAGTATCATTCATCCACATAAGGACAGGAGAAACAAGGACAGCCTGAGTGACGCTGACCAATAGCCACGTGACTGTCATGTGACCAATAGACACGTGACTGTCATGTGACCAGGAGCCTCGTGACTGTCATGTGACCAGGAGCCACGTGACTGTCATATGACCAATAGCCACGTGACTGTCATGTGACCAGGAGCCATGTGACTGTCAGTAAGTAGTCCTCTTGATCTTATTCTATGGACATTGTGCCGAGAGCTGAAGCAGGTCGACGAGGTGTCCAGGGAAGTGCCGCTACCGTTTGTCGCCCAAGTCACAGCCAGTGTCTGGGGGTCTACACAACAGTGTCTGGAGGTCTACACAACAGTGTCAGGAGGTCTACACAACAGTGTCTGAAGTTCTACACAACAGTGTCTGGAGGTCTACACAACAGTGTCTGGAGGTCTACACAACAGTGTCTGGAGTTCTACACGACAGTGTCTGGAGGTCTACACAACAGTGTCTGGAGTTCTACACAACAGTGTCTGAATGTCTACACAACAGTGTCTGGAGTTCTACACAACAGTGTCTGGAGGTCTACACAACAGTGTCTGGAGGTCTACACAACAGTGTCTGAAGTTCTACACAACAGTGTCTGAATGTCTACACAACAGTGTCTGGAGGTCTACACAACAGTGTCTGGAGGTCTACACAACAGTGTCAGGAGGTACACAACAGTGTCTGAAGTTCTACACAACAGTGTCTGAATGTCTACACAACAGTGTCTGGAGGTCTACACAACAGTGTCTGGAGGTCTACACAACAGTGTCTGGAGTTCTACACAACAGTGTCTGAATGTCTACACAACAGTGTCTGGAGTTCTACACAACAGTGTCTGAATGTCTACACAACAGTGTCTGGAGGTCTACACAACAGTGTCTGGAGGTCTACACAACAGTTTCTGAAGTTCTACACAACAGTGTCTGAATGTCTACACAACAGTGTCTGGAGGTCTACACAACAGTGTCTGGAGGTCTACACAACAGTGTCTGGAGGTCTACACAACAGTGTCAGGAGGTACACAACAGTGTCTGAAGTTCTACACAACAGTGTCTGAATGTCTACACAACAGTGTCTGGAGGTCTACACAACAGTGTCTGGAGGTCTACACAACAGTGTCAGGAGGTACACAACAGTGTCTGAAGTTCTACACAACAGTGTCTGGAGGTCTACACAACAGTGTCTGGAGGTCTACACAACAGTGTCTGGAGGTCTACACAACAGTGTCAGGAGGTCTACACAACAGTGTCTGAAGTTCTACACATCAGTGTCTGAATGTCTACACAACAGTGTCTGGAGGTCTACACAACAGTGTCTGGAGTTCTACACAACAGTGTCTGGAGGTCTACACAACAGTGTCTGGAGGTCTACACAACAGTGTCTGGAGTTCTACACAACAGTGTCTGAATGTCTACACAACAGTGTCTGAAGTTCTACACAACAGTGTCTGGAGGTCTACACAACAGTGTCTGGAGTTCTAGAGGTCTGCAACTATATTTACATCTTTCATCAGGATTTCAGAGTGATGTGTGTGTGTGTGTGTGTGTGTGTGTGTGTGTGTGTGTGTGTGTGTGTGTGTGTGCATGTGTGCATGTGTGTGCGTGCGTGCGTCCTTCACAGCAGAAGGGCAACAGCTGGCCACTGTTCCTGTCTTCGAATATCTGGGAAGCATGCTATCTGACACCTGCTCGATGGATGATGAGATCCAGCACCGCCTCAAACAAGGCTCCACATCTTGTGGTGGTCTCAGGAGAAAGGGTTCCAGAACAGCAAGCTCAGCCTCCACACCAGCGTGCTGGTTTCACAGCAGCGTGCATCTCCGCACTACTCTGTGCTGACAGCCAAACCAAAATGTACCCTGGCTCTGCCAAATGACAAAAGCTAAGCAGGTGTGGGCTTGGCTAGTACTTGGATGGGAGACCTCACGGGAAAACTGAGTTGTTGCCAGAAGTGGTGTTGGTGGGCCAGTAGGGGGCAGTCTTCCCTCTGGTCCTAGTTTAAAAAAAAATCAAATCCCATTGGCCCAGTGCAGTGACGGGGACGCTGTGCTGTAGAAGACTCCGTCCTTCGGATGAGACATTAAACTGA
>NC_079223.1:2758055-2788055 GCF_029633865.1 Lampris incognitus
TCCAGTTCCACTGAAGACATGATGATTCTGTGAAAGGGAGTGGGACCTGCTGAAGTACAAAAGCACCTGTCATATACCTTAATGAGTCACACACACCTACACACACACACACCCCGGTACTAATCTTCAGACATGATGGAACTTGAATAGCAAAATGAAGAAGTGATCTGGTTTCATTTTGCTGAAAAACAAACCGAAAGACACATATGGCTCATCTGAAGAAACTACCAAGGCCTACAGACCGTGACGTGTAAAAAGAACTGAAACCCAATGTTGAAACAGTCCCGGACCAAACTACTGGGACCACTTGTGCGGCTCCATACTGTACCGGTATGCAGAAAACATGAAAAACAACATTGGTTTAGTGAGCTAAATTCAGGCTAGCCTTGTGCAATGTCTTCATTTTGAACCGTACATCTTGATTTAGAAACGTACTGACACTGCTATTTCTCTGAAAGTGTTTTTTATCAGCTTCCTTCAAATGAAAAACCCTAACTTGATAAAACTATATGAATGGTTTGGTTGCATGGCAACATGGCTTCCAATTCTATCCAATAACTCTTTTGAGAGCTCTTCTTTTAATGGAATTCTCTTGTTTGCAAGATGCTGCTATTTTATTGCACATGACTATACATTAAACTACAGTTAAATCAATTTCAGACGGGCGGTTGCCATGACTTCTAGCAAAGTGTTGAACAAACTCATTCAAATCAACTGCGTTCGCACGGTCACTCTCAATGCTGAGCACAGCTAAATGGGACAACCTCTCAGTTAACATGGCTGAGCGCAGGGGATTTCTTACGAGTTTTAAAGTGGAAAAACTGCGTTCACATCCAGCTGTGGTAGCTGGTAAAACATCTGCAATCTTGCATAAACGATGCATCTCACACAACCCCTCTTTAAATGGGTCCAAATAACCAAGCAGTTCAATTAAAGATGAAGGACAATCTTTTCCATCTCTTTTACTCCTTCCAAGAAGCCTCTTAACCTGATTGAGTTCAGTTTTCAGATCCTCAATATTTGAGCCATATGCCTCAGCAAACAACAAGACAACATCCTCTTTTAGGAAGTGATTGCTACCTGGGTTTAGCCCCTGTAAGCCTTTCGTTATATTGCAACTGGACGTAGAAAAACGCTTCTGCATTTCCTCAATAAGGGAGTCCATTACGGGCAGGAATATGCACCTTCTAAAGGCATCCTTCCCATCAACTTGGCCTCCGTGACCCAGTGTGGATGTGACATAACTATCATTTAGTGCTCTGGGTGTGTGTCTGGCTAGTTTTAGTCTAACAGTGATGGGAATGTGGCAGATTTCACATGTGTGGATCACTGTGTTCCACAGCTCATTAAAGTACTCATCATCGTTGCGATGCTCTTCAAAGGTCTCCTGAGGGTCTCAATTAAGTCTACAGCTCTGAGGAGATCCAAGTCTGGTGGCTGTAGCAGCTCAGAGAAAAATTTTGTGTCACCAAGCACCTGTCTAAATACGGCAAGTAGCCCAATGAAATTAAGGTCAATTTGACAGCGTAGCCCTCGGGCCTTCGTAGATCTTTCAGGATCAACCTCATATGATATGTCATCTTACACTTTGAGTACTGCAGGCAATCGATCAAAAAGGTTCCTACAGGCAATGCTGCGACAGGCCCGTCTTGTGTCGCTGAGGCTTTGAAGTTCTCTAGGGGGGCCATTAAACATCCCCGCTTGTACTTCAATCCACTTTTGATGGGCATAAGAGCTGGAAAGAAACATGCAATTGCTGGAGCAAAGAAAAAAACTCCCCAGCCTCATGGACCTTTTTGACGCAATCGACAATGACCAAATTTAAGCAATGAGCATCGCAGTGGACGTAGAAAGCATATTTGGCCACCTGTTTAACTCTCGTCTGTGTTACACTTTTAAGAAAGACGCGATGGCCGGTTCTTGTGTAGCATACTAATTTTCCTTTTTATTCCTGTTGGAACATAAACAAACACAACATCAGTCCTGGCGTCTGTGTATTATTCGTGCGTCTGATGTCTCACTCTACGAGTGACAGGCATCAGTCACCGATACCTTACACCTACAGCGCCCCCTGTTGACCACGTGTTCCAACCATTTAAGACAGAACCAGAAATACTAGAAAATAATAGAAATCACATGAACAACCTTGAAGCAGTAATTTTAACATATTTTAAAGTCTTTCGCTTTTTTATAAGGAGTTTTAATTTTAAATGGGGGCAAGATATTTTAATCTTTTTCATGCCAATGTCTATGAAAACACTCAGTGCCACATCTGCACCCCTGAGCACCTGCCACTCATTACGGCAGCGCCGTCGTACCCTTGGCCCACTAAATTCTCCTTGTATTCAAGGCCATGCTGCTCCAAACAAGAGATGATTTTGTTAGCTAAGGAGCTGGCATCCAAATGTTCCGCTTCCCAAAAGCCTAAGAAGCCCTCCCTTACGGCTCCATCATAGTAATACCTCAAGACTATGGACAATTGCTCCCTTTTGCTGAGATCTTTTGTTTCGTCACATGTAACAGAGAAGTACTGACTAGATTTCAACTCATTTAGTATGTCCTCCTGGACCATCCCTGCCAGCGTTTGCAATATTTCGTTTTGGATATTTTTGGAAGTATACATCGCATTGCGGGGGCCTTCTGACAGTCTTTTTTGAATAAAAGAATCATGACCTCCTACTATGTGCAAAATCTCAAGAAAATTGCCTCTGTTCCTAGACTCATCATGTTCATTATGTCCACGCTGAGCTATATTTTGTGTTGCAGTAAGACGCAACACTTCCCCTATAGTCTTTATGTAATGTTGATTTTCTTTAATCTGTTTGCGATTCTCGCCTTTATCATGCCTAATACAGACATGTTGCGTTTCATCATCTTTTGATGCTCTTGCCATGCCTCATTGCATTCAAATGCGCCTCAGATTTGGAATGTACTCTAAAGCCACCATCTTTGAAAGTGATGAAAAATGGCGGCATGCAAAGCAATACGCAGCATCCATGGTCACTGAATATTCCAACCAAGGATATTCCTCATACCACTGGCCGTGGAAGCTCCTCCTTGCCCCTCCCTGCATGGTTTTGGGAAATACCTTTAACACGGGTTGTGTCGGATCATCTGCCTTCAGCTTTGATATATCTGAGAAGAGAAAACAAAAAAAACACAATCACAGCACTGACAACATGTTACAATTTTTGTTGAATTTATCTAAACAAGATCTGTTTTAATTTTGCAGCCTAGAGTTGGAAAATGTCTTTATTACAGCAGTGATTCAACATACCATGAGGGCCAGCTTGACATTCGCTGCTCCTAGCTATCTCTGCAGCTTCACTTTCACACTCTTCACTGATTTGCCCTCTCTCTTGTCCTACATTTCCCTCTTCTTCAGTGGGCCGCTCCAGCCCCGTGTGCTGCTCATGACCCTCGGTCTGCTCTAGTCTCTCATGCCGCTCCTGCTCCTCGGTTTGCTCCAGTCTCTTGTGCTGCTCCTGAACCTTGTGCTGCTTCTGGCCCTCGGTCTGCTCTAGTCTCTCATGCTGCTCCTGCTCCTCGGTTTGCTCCAGTCTCTTGTGCTGCTCCTGAACCTTGTGCTGCTTCTGGCCCTCGGTCTGCTCTAGTCTCTCATGCTGCTCCTGCTCCTCGGTTTGCTCCAGTCTCTTGTGCTGCTCCTGAACCTTGTGCTGCTTCTGGCCCTCGGTCTGCTCTAGTCTCTCATGCTGCTCCTGCCCCTCGGTTTGCTTCAGTCTCTCATGCCGCTCCTGCCCCTCGCACTGGTTCTGGCCCTCGGTCTACTCCAGTCTCTCATGCCGCTCCTGCCCCTTGCACTGCTTCTGCCCCTCGGTCTGCTCCAGTCTCTCATGCCGCTCCTGCCCCTTGCACTGCTTCTGCCCCTCGGTCTGCTCCAGTCTCTCATGCCGCTCCTGCCCCTTGCACTGCTTCTGGCCCTCGGTCTGCTCCAGTCTCTCATGCCGCTCCTGCTCCTCTGTCTGCTCCAGTCTCTCATGCCGCTCCTGCTCCTCGGTCTGCTCCAGTCTCTCATGCTGCTCCTGCTCCTCGGTTTGCTCCAGTCTCTTGTGCTGTTCCTGAACCTTGTGCTGCTTCTGGCCCTCGGTCTGCTCTAGTCTCTCATGCTGCTCCTGCCCCTCGGTTTGCTTCAGTCTCTCATGCCGCTCCTGCCCCTCGCACTGGTTCTGTCCCTCGGTCTGCTCCAGTCTCTCATGCCGCTCCTGCCCCTCGCACTGCTCATGACCCTCGGTCTGCTCCAGTCTCTCATGCCGCTCCTGCCCCTTGCACTGCTTCTGGCCCTCGGTCTGCTCTAGTCTCTCATGCTGCTCCTGCTCCTCGGTTTGCTCCAGTCTCTTGTGCTGCTCCTGAACCTTGTGCCGCTCCTGCTCCTCGGTCTGCTCCAGTCTCTTGTGCTGCTCAACTTTGTCTAACTTGCCTGTCCTTTTCTCCTTCTGTTTCTCTAGCTTCTCTCCCTGTCTTCTCCACCTGTGTCCAGTTCCCCCCTTTTTTTCTTTGGTTGGAGAAACTTAGCTATGCCAAACCTTTTCATTTCTCATCCTAATCTGACCTGCAGTTTGTCAAACATAAAAATAGCATGTTGGTTAAAATCATGTCATACAATTTTAATCCATCTATCCATGTCAACTGAATCTTGATCCTTAGTAAAATGTAAATACTTTGACTAGATAGACAGCCTACCTATTGTGTATTCCCATGAGATGTTTTTTTTAAACCAACCATGCTGCAGAGCCATGAACAGCTGTTATCAACCATGTTACTGTTTATGTTCTCTAGTTGGTCGTGATACAGTAGGTTACAGGTTAGCATCTCTATTGGCTATCTGTTGCATCTGTAGTTCATTCTTTTTCTCATTCTCTTATCCTAGTTAAACTCTCAACTTTCCTCATCATTGCCTGATCCTCCTCTATTGTCTTTCTTGCTCCAACACATTGTAATGATGCAGCCTTTTACCGCTGTACTGCGCTGTACCTTTGCTCCGATGCGGTCATGTACTAGATTTACCGCTCTAAACATAGACCCTCGGTCACGTCGCGGCCGTGTTTACTGTCGGTTTAACGAGTCAGATGGAGCTGCTGTGCCTCGTGAAACAAGGATTCCCAAAGAGAATCCATAGTGATAAAGGAGCAAACTTCGAGTCTGAGGTCATAAAAGAGCTGTGCAAGATTACTGGGGTCAAGTCGAGGACAACTTCTTATCACCCAAGGGCAAACCCTGAGGAACGTTTTAATAGAACTTTATTAGAAATGTTGGGGACTCTCGGTGATAAGAAGAAAGAGAATAGGCGGAAATATGTCCGTCCATTAGTGCACGCCTATAATTGTTCAAGAAATGATGTGACTGGAGAATCGACATTCTTGCTCATGTTTGGCAGGGAGCCCCGTCTACCAATTGACAAATGTTTTGGAATCAGCTCGGCAGGACATAGTGAGAAGACACACTCTCAGTTTGTGAGACTTGAAAACAAAGTTGAAGTTTGCCTATAAACTGGCATCACAAATGGCTGAGAAGCGCCAGCTGATGAATAAGAGAAGGTGGGATCGTAAGGTAATTGCCTCCCCCATTGAGGTTGGTGATAGGGTTTTAGTGCGCAACGTCAACATTCGTAAAAAGCACAAAATTGCGGACAAATGGGAGCCAACTGTTTATTTAGTGGTGAAACGGTTGAGTGAAGACATACCAGTGTATGTTGTGAGACCAGAAATGGGTGAAGGACGCAAGCAGACCTTACACAGAGACCTCCTGCTTCCTTGTGGATTCCTTCCAGTGTCTCCAGAGATAGAGGAGGAAGTCAATGCTGGACTACGACATAGAACCTGGAACAGTGGACCAAATATGGAACTGGACATGGAGGGGGACTGGAACAATCCTGGATGATAGTCCAGCATCTCTGAATCCAGATGCACCCGAATTTGTGGCTATGGAAAGTGGACCTTTGGATTACACAAGTGATCAAGTCATTGAGGATGACATGTTTTCAGAGGTAAAGAAAGGAGATGCACATGGTGGCCATGTTGATGGAGAGGAGACAGCTGATGCAACTGAGTCTCAAGAGCAAGAGACAATCCTGCCCCGCAGGTCAAATTGGGAGCGCTGTCTTCCAAAAAGACTGGAGGCTTATGACCTAAGAGGGAAATCAGACATACACTGTCAGTGTGTCACAGCCTCAGTGTCAAGAGCAGGTTTAGAGCAGCTTCTTAAACTAATGCAGGAACTGAGTTTTATGTTCCGGGAGCAGAACAAACTCCTGTGTAATGTGAGCTTTCAGTTAAGTATCTTATTAGTGGGGTTATGTCCTTTTAATCATAGGTCGAGTACGACCTGTTTTAAGCAGGGGAGAATGTAACCTGCTATCATATGACTATGGTTCATTTACATGTATGGGTACTTGTGCCTAATTCGGTACTGTCACTTTAAAGGATCGTGATCCTACGTCAGGCTTGCTGGGCGGTACTCTCCTGCATGACATTCTATGCGAGCTGGCAGATCACCAGTCATTACCATGATTGCAAGCCTGGACATTTTTATTTCTTATATTAGCGAACTGGTGTTTGGACACGGCCCACAACCTATCCATTAAGGTTGCGTCTTCCCGCTATTCCACTTTCAAGTAAGACTGTTCCAGTAGCCATTCACTTCCTGGATTTATTCAAGTAAAACTTCCCGTTAAGGGCCCCAACAAGATATCCCCTTTTGTTTGTTATTTTGTTTATTTGAGTGTTGTGCACAACAGGGGTATTGCAGCGCTGCAACTTATCAGTGTATAATTCATACTTGTATTTGCATATATATATTTTTTTGTATTTGCGAACCATCATATGAATATGGTACATACTGTTATTCCCTATCTACATCTATATAAAGTACAATTCCATGCAACTCTACTTAGCTTGTGTCCCATCCAGATTATTCACACACAGTCAACTCATACACTATACCTGACCTGGAGGTAAAATTCTATCCTTGTTAAAGAAGGGTTACAGGAGTATCACACTAGCCCCCCCAGTTCCCCCTGCCCCCACCCCCCAACAGGTGCCCCGACCGACCAGAGGAGACACTAGTACAGTGTCCAGGACACATACCCACATCCGGCGATCTGCTTGTTGGAAGGCAACGAAATAGACCTACACACCACCCAGCCATCCCAACACAACTCGTACTGAAAGAGAAACATTTCATCATCATCTAAGTGACCTCCTCAGTCTAAACCGACAGCAGGTGCCCCACCCGTATTAACAATACAGCGGCATAACCACCCTAACAAACGATCAGTCTCATGTGCAAATATGGGCATTACCATAAAAAGCGCAACCACTGTTGCCTCCCAGCAAGAAGGTCGTGGGTTCGAACCCCCGGCCGTCCCAGCTCCTCTCTGTGTGGAGTTTGCATGTGGTCCCGTGTCTGCGTGGGTTCCCTCCCACCATCAAAAAGACATGCATGTTAGGGTTAATACTCCTGCCTGTGTCCCTGAGCAAGGCAGTGGAAATCAGAAGTGGGGCTGGTCCCCGGGTGCTGCAGCTGCCACTGCTGCTACACAACAGGATGGATACATGCAGACAACACACTCACTGTAAGAAGACAAAGACACAGGAAGTGTCTTCTTCCTCTAAACACAACCACGTCACCACAAGTTGTGTTGTCATGTTTCACTGCCAGCTGATACTGTACCACTGGAAAGAAAAACCAAATCAAGACATTATTGATGAGCAACATGCCCCCCCTCCCCTCCCCTCCTCCTCCTCCTCCTCCTCCTCCTCTCCAGTTCCTCTGAAGACATGAAGATTCTGTGGAAGAGAGTGGGACCTGCTGAACTAGAAAAACACCTGTCAACTACAGTAAGGAGTCTGGCACAGCCACACCCCAGCAGGAGGGTTTAAAAGCAGAGAGTTGTCTCTCCTCCTCCTCCTCCTCCTCCTCACATGTGCAGCTGAAAGCAACAAGCTCACTTCACATCACAGGACAACGAGCTCAAACCTCCGGTAAGAGAAAGAGAGGAAGTGTGTGTCTGTATCTGCTCCGTCTGTTATTCTATCTGGATTCATCCCATTTGTTAGGCTTACTTCACTATTACATGTATTCTATCACACACACACACACACACACACACACACACACACACACACACACACACACACACACACACACACACACACACACACACACACACACACTATGTGTGGTGGTGAAAGCCCCAGCAGCTTGACCAGATGTTGTGCTGCAGATGTCCTCAAGTCCAGAGTGTGTGCTCAGTTCTAGAACAGTTGCATTGAACTCACCGTGTGCTTGTGTTGCAGCAGCGATGGCAGACCAGATTGGCAACAACAGTGGCTTTAACATTGCTAACAACTCAGGACAGATTGGTTCTGGGAATAACTTCTCAGTCCAAGGTGAGAGCTACACCTTTACATGTGCTGCATACTTTCATTTGTCTGTGTGTTTGCTGAAATGACCTCTAGATGTTTCCCTTCTTTAGTCTAGATTTATGTTTCTTTAGATTTATCTTAGATTTATGTGCCAAGAGAGGAGTTGTGGTTTTGTAGGAGGAAGTCGGGAGTTGCAGAGAAGTATGTAGGAGTGGTGCAGGATATGTATGAGGGCAGTGTGGCAGTAGTGAGGTGGTGGTGGGAATGACAGATGGGGTCAAGGTGGAGGTGGGACTACATCAAGGATCGGCTCTGAGCCCTTTCTAGTTTGCAGTGGTGATGGACAGGTTGATGGATGAGATCAGGCAGGAGTCTCCGTGGACGATGATGTTTGCTGATGACATTGTGATCTGTAGTGAGAGTAGGGTGCAGGTGGAGGAGAGCCTGGAGAGGTGGAGGTATGCACTGGAGAGAAGAGCAATGAAAGTCAGCAGGAGCAAGACGGAATACATATGCGTGAATGAGAGGGAGGACAGAGGAATGGTGAGGATGCAAGGAGTGGAGGTGATGAAGGTGGATGAGTTTATGGGAGGAGGTTTATGGAGTTGGTGAGGGAGGACATGCAGGTGGCTGGTGTGACAGAGGAAGATGCAGAGGACAGGAAGAGATGGAAACGGATGATCCGCTGTGGCGCCCCCTAAAGGGAGCAGCCGAAAGGAGCCGTAGTAGTAGTAGCAGTAGCAGTAGTAGTAGTAGTAGTAGTAGCAGTAGTAGTAGTAGCAGTAGTAGTAGCCGTAGCATTAGCAGTAGTAGTAGCAGTAGCAGTAGTAGTAGTAGTAGTAGCAGTAGTATTAGTAGTAGTAGTAGTAGTAGCAGCAGTAGCAGTAGCAGTATTAGCAGTAGTAGTAGCAGTAGCAGTATTAGTAGTAGCAGTAGCAGTAGTAGTAGTAGCAGTAGCAGTAGTAGTATTATTATTAGTAGTAGTATTAGTAGCAGTAGCAGTAGTAGTATTAGTATTAGTAGTAGCAGTATTAGTAGTAGCAGTAGCAGTAGTAGTAGTAGCAGTAGCAGTAGTAGTATTATTATTAGTAGTAGCAGTAGTAGTAGTAGCAGTAGCAGTAGTAGTATTATTAGTAGTAGTAGTATTAGTAGCAGTAGCAGTAGTAGTATTAGTAGTAGCAGTAGCAGTAGCAGTAGTAGTATTAGTATTAGTAGTAGTAGTCTAGATTTATGTTTGTGTTTCCTAGAGTTTACTTGCCTCTCATTCTGTGTGTGTTCCTCTCAGATGGCTGTGAAAGTTTCAGGACATGTTTGTCTCTCTTTCTTCCTCTCTCTCCTGTTCTTTCTTTGGTCCTCCATCTCTATATTGCTCTCTCTCATCTCCCCTCTCTCAGGAGATGGTGGTTGTGGTTCCTCTGTGGGCAACAACTCTGACCTTTGTGTTTCTGGAAACAACTCAGGATCCATCGGTTCAGGGAACTGTTATACTGTCGGTGGTGAGTTGTGTTTCTCACAGTGAGCTGGAAGGTTCCAGAAAGGGGCAGCCCCACCTCTTGTTGGTCACCTGTACAACACACATATAAATACAGTAGGACTGGATAGTTTTCACCTCCCTCACTCACCTTGTCTTTGTGTCTGTCCTTCACTGCGTCTGTCTCCCTCTCATTTCCTTAACAGGAGGAAGAGGACACCAGACAAGTATTGGAAACGCCACTAATCTGGATGTTTCTTGTAACTCCGGGTCCATTGCCTCCGGAAACTCTTTCCATGTGCAGCAGTAGCAGGTAGGCAGGTTGGAGTGTAGCTGAGTTGGGTCATTTATATTGGACACAGTTTTAGTAGTGTGCAGGTGTACGCCTGCAGGTGTGTTGTATGTGCATGTGTTATGAAGGCGTGTTCTCATCTTCTGAAACATTCTTAATCCAATCTACCTTCTCTCTGTCTTTCCTTCTTTCTAGACAAGGGCTCTACACCACGAAGGACATCAGTTCACCAAGTAATATCCTGCAACGAAGAACTAAAAAACATTTGTAATCAGCACAGAAAACCAATGTTATTTGTAATGTTCATGGTATCAATAGAAATAAAATCATGACGTTTCATTAAAGTGTATTTGCAGTGTTTTCTTTAATGACTTGGAACTGAAAGAAAGTAGAACATCTTCAAATTCCATTTATTTTCAACATACTGATTAAAACACTATTCTGGATTATATTTTCTTTGCTTATGTGTATACAGTTATATGTGTGTATATACAGTGTTAGAATCCAGTCTCCAATATGAACTCCTCTTCCTGCATCTTAGACATAATCCCCACTAAGCTGCTCGAGGAAGTATTTTCCACTGTTAACAGCCCCGTTATTCTACAAATTTGTACTAATTCTCTGGCCTGTGGTATTTTGCAGACAGTTTAAAGCATGCAATTGTTCACCCATTGCTAAAGAAACCTAATTTTGGTCATCCTAAAGTAACTACAGGCCAATCTCCAACTTGTCTTTTTTACCCAAGGTTCTGGAAACAGTTATTTCATTTCAAGTAGTATTTTTTATGAATAATAATAGTTTTATGTTTTACAGTTCCCAGTCTGGTTTAAAACACTTCCTGGTACCGAGACAGCTCTAGTTAAGGTTACTAATGCCTTATTGCTGACTGTAGACAGAGGTGACTGCTTGAATTGTGTTCTTTTAGACTTAACGCACTGCCTTTGACACAGTCGATCACAATATCCTCTTACATCGCTTGGAGACCTGTGTAGGCATCAAGGGCTTGGCTCCTGGGTTATTAAGGTCATACCTCTCCAAGAGAACTTTTTCTGTTGTTCTGGGTAACACCACTTTCCTGATGGCTCAGTTGAGTTGTGGTGTTCCTCAAGGCTCAGTTTTCAGCCCACTTCTATTTCCTCTATACATGCTGCCTTGTGGCCTAGTTATTCAAAATCATGATGAGTTTTACCATATTGTGCTGACAACATTCAATTATACGTATATGTCACTAAACCCACAGCAGCCTAGCAAATCTCTCAACTTGCCTGTCTGATGTTAAACCTTGGATGTCTCAAAATTTTCTTACATTTAATGAGAAGTCTAAGGTCATTCTGTTCGGTCCCCCAAACTCCATCAGCTTTTTTGTGTGGTGCTCATATGGGACACACACATATGCCCAAATCAATTTAAAGAGGATCTGTGTGTGTGTGTGTGTGTGTGTGTGTGTGTGTGTGTGTGTGTGTGTGTGTGTGTGTGTGTGTGTGTGTGTGTGTGTGTGTGTGTGTGTGTGTGTGTGAGTTGACAGTAAAACTCTTTACAGGTGTTTATCTTCCATAGAATCCATGACGTCAGGTGAAGGTGAGGAGGAGGAGGAGGGAGGACAAGAAGGAACAAGTCCAGATGTAGGTTTACAACACATATGAAGAACTTGCTTCATATTCTGATAACACTCAATATGATGCTGAGCTAAAAGGTTTCACACTAACATTTACTTCATTTGACTGATGTCCTCAACAACAGATTTCTTAGCAGGATTTAGCCTCCAAACATGTCCCACTATCGTCCCCAAAGTGTCCTGAGACATATTTGACCTGTCCAGAAGTACACATGGACTGTTCCAAAACTGAAATATTCTCTGTCATGTTAACATCATATTTCACACATCAAGAGCAGCACGTGGCCCAGTGGTCAGCACTGTTGCCTCCCAGCAAGAAGGTCGTGGGTTCGAACCCCCGGCCGTCCCAGCTCCTCTCTGTGTGGAGTTTGCATGTGGTCCCGTGTCTGCGTGGGGTCCCTCCCACCATCAAAAAGACATGCATGTTAGGGTTAATACTCCTGCCTGTGTCCCTGAGCAAGGCAGTGGAAATCAGAAGTGGGGCTGGTCCCCGGGTGCTGCAGCTGCCACTGCTGCTACACAACAGGATGGATACATGCAGACAACACACTCACTGTAAGAAGACAAAGACACAGGAAGTGTCTTCTTCCTCTAAACACAACCACGTCACCACAAGTTGTGTTGTCATGTTTCACTGCCAGCTGATACTGTACCACTGGAAAGAAAAACCAAATCAAGACATTATTGATGAGCAACATGCCCCCCCTCCCCTCCTCCTCCTCCTCTCCAGTTCCTCTGAAGACATGAAGATTCTGTGGAAGAGAGTGGGACCTGCTGAACTAGAAAAACACCTGTCAACTACAGTAAGGAGTCTGGCACAGCCACACCCCAGCAGGAGGGTTTAAAAGCAGAGAGTTGTCTCTCCTCCTCCTCCTCCTCCTCACATGTGCAGCTGAAAGCAACAAGCTCACTTCACATCACAGGACAACGAGCTCAAACCTCCGGTAAGAGAAAGAGAGGAAGTGTGTGTCTGTATCTGCTCCGTCTGTTATTCTATCTGGATTCATCCCATTTGTTAGGCTTACTTCACTATTACATGTATTCTATCACACACACACACACACACACACACACTATGTGTGGTGGTGAAAGCCCCAGCAGCTTGACTAGATGTTGTGCAGCAGATGTCCTCAAGTCCAGAGTAGGTGCTCAGTTCTAGAACAGTTGCATTGAACTCACCGTGTGCTTGTGTTGCAGCAGCGATGGCAGACCAGATTGGCAACAACAGTGGCTTAAACATTGCTAACAACTCAGGACAGATTGGTTCTGGGAATAACTTCTCAGTCCAAGGTGAGAGCTACACCTTTACATGTGCTGCATACTTTCATTTGTCTGTGTGTTTGCTGAAATGACCTCTAGATGTTTCCCTTCTTTAGTCTAGATTTATGTTTCTTTAGATTTATCTTAGATTTATGTGCCGAGAGAGGAGTTGTGGTTTTGTAGGAGGAAGTCGGGAGTTGCAGAGAAGTATGTAGGAGTGGTGCAGGATATGTATGAGGGCAGTGTGGCAGTAGTGAGGTGGTGGTGGGAATGACAGATGGGGTCAAGGTGGAGGTGGGACTACATCAAGGATCGGCTCTGAGCCCTTTCTAGTTTGCAGTGGTGATGGACAGGTTGATGGATGAGATCAGGCAGGAGTCTCCGTGGACGATGATGTTTGCTGATGACATTGTGATCTGTAGTGAGAGTAGGGTGCAGGTGGAGGAGAGCCTGGAGAGGTGGAGGTATGCACTGGAGAGAAGAGCAATGAAAGTCAGCAGGAGCAAGACGGAATACATATGCGTGAATGAGAGGGAGGACAGAGGAATGGTGAGGATGCAAGGAGTGGAGGTGATGAAGGTGGATGAGTTTATGGGAGGAGGTTTATGGAGTTGGTGAGGGAGGACATGCAGGTGGCTGGTGTGACAGAGGAAGATGCAGAGGACAGGAAGAGATGGAAACGGATGATCCGCTGTGGCGCCCCCTAAAGGGAGCAGCCGAAAGGAGCCGTAGTAGTAGTAGCAGTAGCAGTAGTAGTAGTAGTAGTAGTAGCAGTAGTAGTAGTAGCAGTAGTAGTAGCCGTAGCATTAGCAGTAGTAGTAGCAGTAGCAGTAGTAGTAGTAGTAGTAGTAGCAGTAGTATTAGTAGTAGTAGTAGTAGTAGCAGCAGTAGCAGTAGCAGTATTAGCAGTAGTAGTAGCAGTAGCAGTATTAGTAGTAGCAGTAGCAGTAGTAGTAGTAGCAGTAGCAGTAGTAGTATTATTAGTAGTAGTAGTATTAGTAGCAGTAGCAGTAGTAGTATTAGTATTAGTAGTAGCAGTATTAGTAGTAGCAGTAGCAGTAGTAGTAGTAGCAGTAGTAGTATTATTATTAGTAGTAGCAGTAGTAGTAGTAGCAGTAGCAGTAGTAGTATTATTATTAGTAGTAGTATTAGTAGCAGTAGCAGTAGTAGTATTAGTAGTAGCAGTAGCAGTAGTAGTAGTAGTATTAGTATTAGTAGTAGTAGTCTAGATTTATGTTTGTGTTTCCTAGAGTTTACTTGCCTCTCATTCTGTGTGTGTTCCTCTCAGATGGCTGTGAAAGTTTCAGGACATGTTTGTCTCTCTTTCTTCCTCTCTCTCCTGTTCTTTCTTTGGTCCTCCATCTCTATATTGCTCTCTCTCATCTCCCCTCTCTCAGGAGGTGCTGGTTGTGGTTCCTCTGTGGGCAACAACTCTGACCTTTGTGTTTCTGGAAACAACTCAGGATCCATCGGTTCAGGGAACTGTTATACTGTCGGTGGTGAGTTGTGTTTCTCACAGTGAGCTGGAAGGTTCCAGAAAGGGGCAGCCCCACCTCTTGTTGGTCACCTGTACAACACACATATAAATACAGTAGGACTGGATAGTTTTCACCTCCCTCACTCACCTTGTCTTTGTGTCTGTCCTTCACTGCGTCTGTCTCCCTCTCATTTCCTTAACAGGAGGAAGAGGACACCAGACAAGTATTGGAAACGCCACTAATCTGGATGTTTCTTGTAACTCCGGGTCCATTGCCTCCGGAAACTCTTTCAATGTGCAGCAGTAGCAGGTAGGCAGGTTGGAGTGTAGCTGAGTTGGGTCATTTATATTGGACACAGTTTTAGTAGTGTGCAGGTGTACGCCTGCAGGTGTGTTGTATGTGCATGTGTTATGAAGGCGTGTTCTCATCTTCTGAAACATTCTTAATCCAATCTACCTTCTCTCTGTCTTTCCTTCTTTCTAGACAAGGGCTCTACACCACGAAGGACATCAGTTCACCAAGTAATATCCTGCAACGAAGAAATAAAAAACATTTGTAATCAGCACAGAAAACCAATGTTCTTTGTAATGTTCATGGTATCAATATAAATAAAATCATGATGTTTCATTAAAGTGTATTTGCAGTGTTTTCTTTAATGACTTGGAACTGAAAGAAAGTAGAACATCTTCAAATTCCATTTATTTTCAACATACTGATTAAAACACTATTCTGGATTATATTTTCTTTGCTTATGTGTATACAGTTATATGTGTGTATATACAGTGTTAGAATCCAGTCTCCAATATGAACTCCTCTTCCTGCATCTTAGACATAATCCCCACTAAGCTGCTCGAGGAAGTATTTTCCACTGTTAACAGCCCCGTTATTCTACAAATTTGTACTAATTCTCTGGCCTGTGGTATTTTGCAGACAGTTTAAAGCATGCAATTGTTCACCCATTGCTAAAGAAACCTAATTTTGATCCCCTATCCTAAAGTAACTACAGGCCAATCTCCAACTTGTCTTTTTTACCCAAGGTTCTGGAAACAGTTATTTCATTTCAAGTAGTATTTTTTATGAATAATAATAGTTTTATGTTTTACAGTTCCCAGTCTGGTTTAAAACACTTCCTGGTACCGAGACAGCTCTAGTTAAGGTTACTAATGCCTTACTGCTGACTGTAGACAGAGGTGACTGCTTGAATTGTGTTCTTTTAGACTTAACGCACTGCCTTTGACACAGTCGATCACAATATCCTCTTACATCGCTTGGAGACCTGTGTAGGCATCAAGGGCTTGGCTCCTGGGTTATTAAGGTCATACCTCTCCAAGAGAACTTTTTCTGTTGTTCTGGGTAACACCACTTTCCTGATGGCTCAGTTGAGTTGTGGTGTTCCTCAAGGCTCAGTTTTCAGCCCACTTCTATTTCCTCTATACATGCTGCCTTGTGGCCTAGTTATTCAAAATCATGATGAGTTTTACCATATTGTGCTGACAACATTCAATTATACGTATATGTCACTAAAACCCACAGCAGCCTAGCAAATCTCTCAACTTGCCTGTCTGATGTTAAACCTTGGATGTCTCAAAATTTTCTTACATTTAATGAGAAGTCTAAGGTCATTCTGTTCGGTCCCCCAAACTCCATCATCTTTTTTGTGTGGTGCTCATATGGGACACACACATATGCCCAAATCAATTTAAAGAGGATCTGTGTGTGTGTGTGTGTGCGTGCGTGCGTGCGTGTGTGCGTGTGTGCGTGTGTGTGTGTGTGTGTGTGTGTGTGTGTGTGTGTGTGTGTGTGTGTGTGTGTGTGAGTTGACAGTAAAACTCTTTACAGGTGTTTATCTTCCATAGAATCCATGACGTCAGGTGGAGGTGAGGAGGAGGAGGAGGGAGGACAAGAAGGAACAAGTCCAGATGTAGGTTTACAACACATATGAAGAACTTGCTTCATATTCTGATAACACTCAATATGATGCTGAGCTAAAAGGTTTCACACTAACATTTACTTCATTTGACTGATGTCCTCAACAACAGATTTCTTAGCAGGATTTAGCCTCCAAACATGTCCCACTATCGTCCCCAAAGTGTCCTGAGACATATTTGACCTGTCCAGAAGTACACATGGACTGTCCCAAAACTGAAATATTCTCTGTCATGTTAACATCATATTTCACACATCAAGAGCAGCACGTGGCCCAGTGGTCAGCACTGTTGCCTCCCAGCAAGAAGGTCGTGGGTTCGAACCCCCGGCCGTCCCAGCTCCTCTCTGTGTGGAGTTTGCATGTGGTCCCGTGTCTGCGTGGGGTCCCTCCCACCATCAAAAAGACATGCATGTTAGGGTTAATACTCCTGCCTGTGTCCCTGAGCAAGGCAGTGGAAATCAGAAGTGGGGCTGGTCCCCGGGTGCTGCAGCTGCCACTGCTGCTACACAACAGGATGGATACATGCAGACAACACACTCACTGTAAGAAGACAAAGACACAGGAAGTGTCTTCTTCCTCTAAACACAACCACGTCACCACAAGTTGTGTTGTCATGTTTCACTGCCAGCTGATACTGTACCACTGGAAAGAAAAACCAAATCAAGACATTATTGATGAGCAACATGCCCCCCTCCCCTCCTCCTCCTCCTCCTCCTCCTCTCCAGTTCCTCTGAAGACATGAAGATTCTGTGGAAGAGAGTGGGACCTGCTGAACTAGAAAAACACCTGTCAACTACAGTAAGGAGTCTGGCACAGCCACACCCCAGCAGGAGGGTTTAAAAGCAGAGAGTTGTCTCTCCTCCTCCTCCTCCTCCTCACATGTGCAGCTGAAAGCAACAAGCTCACTTCACATCACAGGACAACGAGCTCAAACCTCCGGTAAGAGAAAGAGAGGAAGTGTGTGTCTGTATCTGCTCCGTCTGTTATTCTATCTGGATTCATCCCATTTGTTAGGCTTACTTCACTATTACATGTATTCTATCACACACACACACACACACACACACACACACACACTATGTGTGGTGGTGAAAGCCCCAGCAGCTTGACCAGATGTTGTGCAGCAGATGTCCTCAAGTCCAGAGTGTGTGCTCAGTTCTAGAACAGTTGCATTGAACTCACCGTGTGCTTGTGTTGCAGCAGCGATGGCAGACCAGATTGGCAACAACAGTGGCTTTAACATTGCTAACAACTCAGGACAGATTGGTTCTGGGAATAACTTCTCAGTCCAAGGTGAGAGCTACACCTTTACATGTGCTGCATACTTTCATTTGTCTGTGTGTTTGCTGAAATGACCTCTAGATGTTTCCCTTCTTTAGTCTAGATTTATGTTTCTTTAGATTTATCTTAGATTTATGTGCCGAGAGAGGAGGTGTGGTATTGTATGAGGAAGTCGGGAGTTGCAGAGAAGTATGTAGGAGTGGTGCAGGATATGTATGAGGGCAGTGTGGCAGTGGTGAGGTGTGTGGTTGGAATGACAGATGGGGTCAAGGTGGAGGTGGGACTACATCAAGGATCGGCTCTGAGCCCTTTCTTGTTTGCAGTGGTGATGGACAGGTTGATGGATGAGATCAGGCAGGAGTCTCCGTGGACGAGGATGTTTGCGGATGACATTGTGATCTGTAGTGAGAGTAGGGTGCAGGTGGAGGAGAGCCTGGAGAGGTGGAGGTATGCTCTGGAGAGAAGAGCAATGAAAGTCAGCAGGAGCAAGATGGAATACCTATGTGTGAATGAGAGGGAGGACAGAGGAATGGTGAGGATGCAAGGAGTGGAGGTGATGAAGGTGTATGAGTTTAAATACTTGGGGTCAACTGTCCAAAGTAACTGGGAGTGCAGAAGAGAGGTGAAGAAGAGAGTGCAGGCAGGGTGGAGTGGGTGGAGAAGAGTGTCAGGAGTGATTTGTGACTGCCAGGGAAGAGGAGAAGAGGAAGGCCAAAGAGGAGGTTTATGGAGGTGGTGAGGGAGGACATGCAGGTGGCTGGTGTGACAGAGGAAGATGCAGAGGACAGGAAGAGATGGAAACGGATGATCCGCTGTGGCGCCCCCTAACGGGAGCAGCTGGAAGTAGTAGTAGTAGCAGTAGTAGTATTATTAGTAGTAGTAGCAGTAGTAGTAGTATTAGTAGTAGCAGTAGCAGTAGTAGTAGTATTAGTAGTAGCAGTAGCAGTAGTATTAGTAGTAATAGCAGTAGCAGTAGTAGTAGCAGTAGCAGTAGCAGTAGTAGTAGTAGCAGTATTAGTAGCAGTAGTATTAGTAGCAGTAGTATTAGTAGTAGTAGCAGTAGCAGTAGCAGTAGTAGTAGCAGTATTAGTAGCAGTAGTATTAGTAGTAGTACTATTAGTAGTAGTACCAGTAGTAGTAGTAGCAGTAGCAGTAGCAGTATTAGTAGTAGCAGTAGTAGCAGTAGTAGTAGTAGTATTAGTAGTAGCAGTAGTAGTATTAGTAGTAGCAGTAGTAGTAGTAGTAGTAAGAGGTAGCAGTAGTAGCAGTAGTAGCAGTAGTAGTATTAGTAGTAGCAGTAGTAGTAGTAGTAGCAGTATTAGTAGTAGCAGTAGCAGTAGTAGCAGTAGTAGTAGTAGTATTAGTAGCAGTAGTAGTAGCAGTAGCAGTAGTAGTAGTAGTATTAGTAGTAGTAGTAGTAGTCTAGGTTTATGTTTGTGTTTCCTAGAGTTTACTTGCCTCTCATTCTGTGTGTGTTCCTCTCAGATGGCTGTGAAAGTTTCAGGACATGTTTGTCTCTCCTTCTTCCTCTCTCTCCTGTTCTTTCTTTGGTCCTCCATCTCTATATTGCTCTCTCTCATCTCCCCTCTCTCAGGAGGTGCTGGTTGTGGTTCCTCTGTGGGCAACAACTCTGACCTTTGTGTTTCTGGAAACAACTCAGGATCCATCGGTTCAGGGAACTGTTATACAGTCGGTGGTGAGTTGTGTTTCTCACAGTTAGCTGGAAGGTTCCAGAAAGGGGCAGCCCCACCTCTTGTTGGTCACCTGTACAACACACATATAAATACAGTAGGACTGGATAGTTTTCACCTCCCTCACTCACCTTGTCTTTGTGTCTGTCCTTCACTGCGTCTGTCTCCCTCTCATTTCCTTAACAGGAGGAAGAGGACACCAGACAAGTATTGGAAACGCCACTGATCTGGATGTTTCTTGTAACTCCGGGTCCATTGCCTCCGGAAACTCTTTCAATGTGCAGCAGTAGCAGGTAGGCAGGTTGGAGTGTAGCTGAGTTGGGTCATTTATATTGGACACAGTTTTAGTAGTGTGCAGGTGTACGCCTGCAGGTGTGTTGTATGTGCATGTGTTATGAAGGGGTGTTCTCATCTTCTGAAACATTCTTAATCCAATCTACCTTCTCTCTGTCTTTCCTTCTTTCTAGACAAGGGCTCTACACCACGAAGGACATCAGTTCACCAAGTAATATCCTGCAACGAAGAAATAAAAAACATTTGTAATCAGCACAGAAAACCAATGTTCTTTGTAATGTTCATGGTATCAATATAAATAAAATCATGATGTTTCATTAAAGTGTATTTGCAGTGTTTTCTTTAATGACTTGGAACTGAAAGAAAGTAGAACATCTTCAAATTCTATTTATTTTCAACATACTGATTAAAACACTATTCTGGATTATATTTTCTTTGCTTATGTGTATACAGTTATATGTGTGTATATACAGTGTTAGAATCCAGTCTCCAATATGAACTCCTCTTCCTGCATCTTAGACATAATCCCCACTAAGCTGCTCGAGGAAGTATTTTCCACTGTTAACAGCCCCGTTATTCTACAAATTTGTACTAATTCTCTGGCCTGTGGTATTTTGCAGACAGTTTAAAGCATGCAATTGTTCACCCATTGCTAAAGAAACCTAATTTTGATCCCCTATCCTAAAGTAACTACAGGCCAATCTCCAACTTGTCTTTTTTACCCAAGGTTCTGGAAACAGTTATTTCATTTCAAGTAGTATTTTTTATGAATAATAATAGTTTTATGTTTTACAGTTCCCAGTCTGGTTTAAAACACTTCCTGGTACCGAGACAGCTCTAGTTAAGGTTACTAATGCCTTACTGCTGACTGTAGACAGAGGTGACTGCTTGAATTGTGTTCTTTTAGACTTAACGCACTGCCTTTGACACAGTCGATCACAATATCCTCTTACATCGCTTGGAGACCTGTGTAGGCATCAAGGGCTTGGCTCCTGGGTTATTAAGGTCATACCTCTCCAAGAGAACTTTTTCTGTTGTTCTGGGTAACACCACTTTCCTGATAGCTCAGTTGAGTTGTGGTGTTCCTCAAGGCTCAGTTTTCAGCCCACTTCTATTTCCTCTGTACATGCTGCCTTGTGGCCTAGTTATTCAAAATCATGATGAGTTTTACCATATTGTGCTGACAACATTCAATTATATACTCACCGGCCACTTTATTAGGCACACCTGTCCAACTGCTCGTTAACGCAAATTTCTAATCAGCCAATCACATGGCAGCAACTCAATGCATTTAGGCATGTAGACATGGTCAAGACGATCTGCTGCAGTTCAAACCGAGCATCAGAATGGGGAAGGAAGGTGATTTAAGTGGCTTTGAACGTGGCATGGTTGTTGGTGCCAGACGGGCTGGTCTGAGTATTTCAGAAACTGCTGATCTACTGGGATTTTCACGCACAACCATCTCTAGGGTTTACAGAGAATGGTCCGAAAAAGAGAAAATATCCAGTGAGCGGCAGTTCTGTGGGCGAAAATGCCTTGTTGATGCCAGAGGTCAGAGGAGAATGGCCAGACTGGTTCGAGCTGACAGAAAGGCAACAGTAACTCAAATAACCACTCATTACAACCGAGGTATGCAGAAGAGCATCTCTGAACGCACAACACGTCGAACCTTGAGGCAGATGGGCTACAGCAGCAGAAGACCACACCGGGTGCCACTCCTGTCAGCTAAGAACAGGAAACTGAGGCTACAATTCGCACAGGCTCACCAAAATTGGACAATAGAAGATTGGAAAAACGTTGCCTGGTCTGATGAGTCTCGATTTCTGCTGTGACATTCGGATGGTAGGGTCAGAATTTGGCGTCAACAACAAGAAAGCATGGATCCATCCTGCCTGGTATCAACAGTTCAGGCTGGTGGTGGTGGTGTAATGGTGTGGGGGATATTTTCCTGGCACACTTTGGGCCCCTTAGTACCAATTGAGCATCGTGTCAACGCCACAGCCTACCTGAGTATTGTTGCTGACCATGTCCATCCCTTTATAACCACAGTGTTCCCATCTTCTGATGGCTACTTCCAGCAGGATAACGCGCCATGTCATAAAGCTCGAATCATCTCAGACTGGTTTCTTGAACATGACAATGAGTTCACTGTACTCAAATGGCCTCCACAGTCACCAGATCTCAATCCAAAAGAGCACCTTTGGGATGTGGTGGACCGGGAGATTCGCATCATGGATGTGCAGCCGACAAATCTGCAGCAACTGCGTGATGCTATCATGTCTATATGGACCAAACTCTCTGAGGAATGTTTCCAGTACCTTGTTGAATCTATGCCACGAAGGATTAAGGCAGTTCTGAAGGCAAAAGGGGGTCCAACCCGGAACTAGCAAGGTGTACCTAATAAAGTGGCCAGTGAGTGTATATGTCACTAAAACCCACAGCAGCCTAGCAAATCTCTCAACTTGCCTGTCTGATGTTAAACCTTGGATGTCTAAAAATTTTCTTACATTTACTGAGAAGTCTAAGGTCATTCTGTTTGGTCCCCCAAACTCCATCAGCTTTTTTGTGTGGTGCTCATATGGGACACACACATATGCCCAAATCAATTTAAAGAGGATCTGTGTGTGTGTGTGTGTGTGTGTGTGTAAAGCTCTTTACAGGTGTTTATCTTCCATAGACTCTATGTCATCAGGTGGAAGTGAGGAGGAGGAGGGAGGACAAGAGGGAACAAGTCATGGTGAAGTTTAAAAGGACAAATGAAGAAGGTGTTTCATATTCCTGATAACACACAACATGACACCTCAGCCAAAAGGGGTTTCACACTCAGATTATGTTCATCTGACTGATGTTTCAAAAAGGACATGCTAAATAATGCAGGTAAGGAAATCACAGAGAGTCTAATCAGTTCATCTGGACACAACACTCATTTATTTATTTTATTTTTGGCGACTGATGTACTTTTAGCCCCCCCCACCCCCACCGGTTCTGAGATGGTTGTTCCCTCTTCACATGGATGGCCTCTTTCACTCCCCGTTTAAACCAAAGTTCCTCCCTATCAAGGATGTGCACATCCTCAACCTTGAAAGAGTGGCCACTGAACTGCAGATGGTGTAGACTGTGGAGTCCTGGTCTGTAGATGGTGTAGACTGTGGAGTCCTAGCCTGTAGATGGTGTACACTGTGGTGTCCTGGTCTGTAGATGGTGTAGACTGTGGAGTCCTGGCCTGCAGATGGTGTAAAGTGTGGAGTCCTGGTCTGTAGATGGTGTAGACTGTGGAGTCCTGGTCTGTAGATGGTGTACACTGTGGTGTCCTGGTCTGTAGATGGTGTAGACTGTGGAGTCCTGGCCTGCAGATGGTGTAGAGTGTGTAGTCCTGGTCTGTAGATGGTGTAGACTGTGGAGTCCTGGTCTGTAGATGGTGTAGACTGTGGTGTCCTGGTCTGCAGATGGTGTAGAGTGTGGAGTCCTGGTCTGTAGATGGTGTAGACTGTGGAGTCCTGGCCTGCAGATGGTGTAGACTGTGGAGTCCTTGCCTGTAGATGGTGTAGACTGTGGAGTCCTGGTCTGTAGATGGTGTAGACTGTGAAGTCCTGGCCTGTAGATGGTGTAGAGTGTGGAGTCCTGGTCTGTAGATGGTGTAGACTGTGGAGTCCTGCAGATGGTGTAGACTGTGGAGTCCTTGCCTGTAGATGGTGTAGACTGTGGAGTCCTGGTCTGTAGATGGTGTAGACTGTGGAGTCCTGGCCTGCAGATGGTGTAGACTGTGGAGTCCTTGCCTGTAGATGGTGTAGACTGTGGAGTCCTGGCCTGTAGATGGTGTAGAGTGTGGAGTCCTGGTCTGTAGATGGTGTAGACTGTGGAGTCCTGGCTTGTAGATGGTGTAGTCTGTGGAGTCCTGGTCTGTAGATGGTGTAGACTGTGGAGTCCTGGCTTGTAGATGGTGTAGACTGTGGAGTCCTGGCTTGTAGATGGTGTAGTCTGTGGAGTCCTGGTCTGTAGATGGTGTAGACTGTGGAGTCCTGGTCTGTAGATGGTGTAGACTGTGGAGTCCTGGTCTGTAGATGGTGTAGACTGTGGAGTCCTGGTCTGTAGATGGTGTAGACTGTGGAGTCCTGGTCTGTAGATGGTGTAGACTGTGGAGTCCTGGTCTGTAGATGGTGTAGACTGTGGAGTCCTGGTCTGACATGTTAGCTCTCCTGTGTTGTGCCATCCTCTTGGACAGTCACACACCTTAATCTCTTGGCATGGATCCTCGGACATGAGAGACGCCAATAACGATGACAAGTCACGACAATCCTCCTGGCACTTAACTGCTACACTATTTTGCTCTGTTTGTGCCGGGGGACTCGATCCTTGGGGTGGACCAACTTCTGGTGCAGAGTGTTTTGGGGTTTTGGTCGTTTGTGACCTTAACTAGAGCTGTCTCAGTACAATGAAGTGCTCTAAAACCAGAGTGGAAACTGTTAAAAATGCCATTAAGTGTTCATGAAAAGACTTCCGGTTATGGCGAGGGACTAGGGGGTCGCACATCTCAAGCTCTGCAGCTACCGTGTAAATTAATCCTACAATACTAATCCGAATCTTGTCTAAAGTCACGCAATACGTGTATAAGAGTACCCAGAACTAAAATGTCAGGGAAAAACCCGAAAGAAAAGGCAAAGAGAGAAAAAGAGAAGGAGAAAAGGAAATCGCGACACGAGGAAGAGGCCGAGAAGGTTAGCGACGCCATGCAGGTTGAAAATATGGCTAACGAAGAAGACGACCACGAGGAAGAAGATGACGAAATGTTAGACACAGATAAGAATAGCAACCTAGATATCATGAAAGCCATACAGTCTTTGAAAAGTGGACTTTACAAGAAAATTGATGGAGTGCAAGCGACAATTGCGGATGTAAAGAAACAAATACAGGAATGCACGGGTCACATGGAACAGGCCGAGCAACGGATTTCTGACGTGGAGGACGACGTGAAGAAGCTAACACCCCGAGTTAGCACGCTGGAAAACACCGTCACAAGCCTGACTGACAAGGTGGAGGACGACGTTAAGAAGCTAACACCCCGAGTTAGCACGCTGGAAAACACCGTCACAAGCCTGACTGACAAGGTGGAGGACGACGTTAAGAAGCTAACACCCCGAGTTAGCACGCTGGAAAACACCGTCACAAGCCTGACTGACAAGGTGGAGGACGACGTGAAGAAGCTAACACCCCGAGTTAGCACGCTGGAAAGCACCGTCACAAGCCTTACTGACAAGGTGGAGGACGACGTTAAGAAGCTAACACCCCGAGTTAGCACGCTGGAAAGCACCGTCAAAAGCCTGACTGACAAGGTGGAGGACGACGTTAAGAAGCTAACACCCCGAGTTAGCACGCTGGAAAGCACCGTCAAAAGCCTTACTGACAAGGTGGAGGACGACGTGAAGAAGCTAACACCCCGAGTTAGCACGCTGGAAAGCACCGTCACAAGCCTTACTGACAAGGTGGAGGACGACGTTAAGAAGCTAACACCCCGAGTTAGCACGCTGGAAAGCACCGTCAAAAGCCTTACTGACAAGGTGGAGGACGACGTGAAGAAGCTAACATCCCGAGTTAGCACGCTGGAAAGCACCGTCAAAAGCCTTACTGACAAGGTGGAGGACGACGTGAAGAAGCTAACACCCCGAGTTAGCACGCTGGAAAACACCGTCACAAGCCTGACTGACAAGGTGGAGGACGACGTTAAGAAGCTAACACCCCGAGTTAGCACGCTGGAGAGCACCGTCACAAGCCTGACTGACAAGGTGGAGGACGACGTTAAGAAGCTAACACCCCGAGTTAGCACGCTGGAAAACACCGTCAAAAGCCTTACTGACAAGGTGGAGGACGACGTTAAGAAGCTAACACCCCGAGTTAGCACGCTGGAAAGCACCGTCAAAAGCCTTACTGACAAAGTGGAGGACGTGGAATGCAGGAGTCGGCGAAATAACGTAAGGTTGGTGGGCCTACCGGAGAAAGAAGAGGGCCAGGATGCACCTGCATTTCTGGAGACGTGGTTGCCGGAGGCTCTGAACATGGATCCGCGGGAGGGCTTGGTGGTGGAGCGGGCTCATAGAATCGGCGCTCCGGTAGACTCTCGCACGGGTCGTCCAAGGACATTGATCATGAGGTTCATGAACTTTAAGGACAGGGAGCGAGTCCTAAAGGCAGCCAAAACCAAGGGACAGGTCCTTTACAAGAACACGCCGGTCCGTTTTCACATCGACCTCTCTGCTGGGGTGCACAAGATGCAGCGCGACTACGACCAGGTCCGGAAGAAGCTGAGAGACCGGGGGATCCACAAGCACAGAATCCTCTTTCCAGCCCGGCTCCTGGTAACACACGACGAGAGACCCCACACCTTTCAAACCCCGGCAGAAGTGGAGCGGTTTATTCAATCCCTCGGATAAGGACTGACGCAGTAGGCTATTAAGCTCACTTTATTTTATTTTATTTCCATTTACACGAAAGATGTAGCCACGTGTTCGGGCTGTCGCCATTTTGTTTTTGTTTAGGCTTTATTTTTCTACCTGGACAGGACGGAGTCTGGTTTATAGCTGGACTATTCAGCTTTTGTGGAATGCCCTTAACCCTGAATGAGAGACAATGTCCAAGCACCAGCCGAAATGACATGGGCACATCCAAGTAGGCCTAGACCTAAGGGACAGAGAGAGTCATCATCGGTTTATGCGCCTGTCGGAGGAAGGAAGGCCCAATGCATCGCGGACTCTTGTGACCAGGCTACAGACTTTTCCCTCTCCTCGTCTTCCAGTCTGCATGCACGGGTTCCAGGTTGGTGTATGTGCTCGGATGGTTAATTTTATATATGCCTACATGTTGTTGGCGTTGAACAGTTCATTAATGATGTTATGTGTGATTAGTATTTAGAAAAAGTAAGATAGCGAGCTGGAGTGAGAAGAAAAGAAAAGGTAGAGAAACTCGTTTTAGCGGTAGTTAAACGTGGGATGGGAGGGGATGTCCAGAGTTCATGGACTTTAGGTTCGTATGGGGTTGAGGGTGGGTTTTTGTGGTTTCATTTTATTATTTATTCTTTCATCAGTGGGTGTGGTTTGTCAAAGTACTTCTTCACTACGGTTCCTAATATAACATACCGGAATCAATGTCAGAGAGTTGCAAGGTAAAATTTACTTCGTGGAATTGTAGGGGTTTGATCAAACTCACAAAGGTGAAGCAGGTAATGAGCAGGATAAAATCCTTGAAATCAAAAATCGTTTTTTTACAAGAAACACACATGGTGGATGAGGACGTTCCCAAAATAGCAAGACGATGGCAGGGTCAAGTGTTGTCTGCTCCTTACACCACTCATGCTAGAGGGGTTATGATACTAATTCATACATCGGTTCCATTACGGGTGCAGCATGTAGTTAAGGACCCTGCAGGGAGGTATATTATAGTCCAGGGTAGGTTATTATCTGAAACCTTAACTTTGATAAATGTTTACGGCCCCAATGAAGATGACTCTAAATTCTATAATAGTCTGTTTTTGACTGCTTCAAATCATCCTGGGAAATACATAATAGCTGGCGACTTTAACTGTACGTTAGATCCTTCAAAAGACAGGTCAACTGGTTTAGATGATACCCACAGTAAGTCCAGGAAGGCGATACACCATTTTATGAAGGAATTGAATCTGTTTGATGTTTGGAGGCATGGTAAACCGAACGCAGTAGAATATTCCTGCTATTCCGGTACTCATAGAACTCACTCACGCATAGACTACTTTTTGGTTTCAGCGCTACTTGTCTCCAAAATAGATGAATGTCATTATAGTAGTATAGTTCTGTCTGACCACGCTGCAGTATCCTTGACCTATGAAGATAATAACTTAGTGTGCGACCCCCCGAGATAGCGTTTTCAACCCAGGTGGCTTGCGGATCCTACATTCATAGATTTCTTAGATAAGCAGATTGACCTGTATTTTGAATGTAACAAGTCCCAGACTTCTGCTAGCACAAGGTGGGAGGCTTTCAAAGCCTTTATCAGGGGCCAAATCATTTCCTTCACTAGTTCCAAGAAAAAGGCTACACGACTTGAAATGAAGACATTAGATGAGGAAATTAAAAAACTGGAAACAGAAATATATAATAATAGAAATATACCTACAGATGTTCATACAAGACTGCTACTGCTTAGAGCACAGTACAATGAACTGGCAGCTAATAAAGCGGCTGCTGATTTAATGAGACTCAAACAGTCCTACTATGATCAGGGGGAAAAGCCCGGAAAACTTCTAGCATGGCGCATTAAACAACAACAAACAGAAAGGTCTATTAATTGTATCGAAGTCCCAAGTGGTAGAACTATAGTGGACCCGACAGAGATTAATGAAGCCTTTAGAGACTTCTACAGGAAATTATACAGCTCTGAGTGCTCTCCTAATCTGGACACGCAAACACAATTCCTAGACAATCTTAATATTCCTAAAATTTCGGAAGAGGAAAGTAGAGTATTAGATCAAGATGTAACTGCATTGGAAATTGCAGAAGCAATTGGGTGTATGCAGGCTGGAAAATCAGCGGGTCCAGATGGCATCCCTATAGACATTTATAAAAAATTTCAAACCAAATTAATACCACCCCTCTTGGAGATGTTTCAGGAATCCTTTGAGAATGGTCTTCTCCCTACATCTATGAGGGGCGCCCTAATCACTTTACTCCCAAAACCGGGGAAACCAAATACAAAATGTGAAAATATGCGTCTAATTAGTCTCCTAAATTCTGATACAAAAATACTCTGTAAAATTCTTGCAAGAAGATTGGAGGATCTTCTACCTAGAGTAGTGGGAGAAGACCAGAACGGATTCATTCAAGGGAGACAGGGTTTTCATAACGTTAGACGAGTGCTCAATATTTTATACAGTCAGAGGGAGGCGCCTGACACGGCCTTACTTTCACTTGATGCAGAGAAGGCCTTCGACCGTGTTGAATGGCCTTATCTGTTTGAAGTGTTAACACGATTTGGCCTTGGGGATACATTTATCAAATGGGTAAGATTGCTTTGTACAGGGCTTACTGCGGAAGTTTTGACGAATAGTAAGGTTTCTAAACCTTTTAACATTTGTAGAAGTTGCCCTCAAGGGAGCCCTTTATCGCCTTTACTTTTTATCCTAGCGACAGAACCATTTGCTATAGCGGCGAGGACACACAGCGATATTTATGGAATTCGAGAGGGACATCTGGAGCACAGGGTAGCACTCTTCGCCGATGATGTGATATTAATGCTTAAAAATCTGCATAGATCTATCCCAGCGCTCCTAAGCCTTATTGAATCATTTGGGAAAATATCTGGTTATAAAGTTAATTACTCCAAATCATCTATAATGTTACTGAATGAAACAGAGAGGAAGAATGGTCTTGTTTATGCTTCTACCTTCAACCCAACAGACACATTTACATATCTGGGTATAAAAATTGTCCCTGAGGTGAATAAGATTGCTCAGTCAAATTATGAGCCCATCCTGGACGCTAGTATTGCTTCGATAGAGCGTTGGACATCCTTACCTATTTCAATGATCGGCAGGATTAATATCCTAAAGATGAATATACTTCCCAAATTTCTTTATTTGTTCCAGAATATCCCCCTACCCCCTCCTTCATCTTTGTTCACGAAAATCAAGAAACTGTTTACCAACTTTATTTGGCAAAATAAACGTCCTAGATTACGTCTATCTTTACTTTATCTACCATATGATCGAGGAGGCCTGAAATGTCCAAATATCCAATGGTATTACTGGGCAGCACAATTAAGGTCGATGATGTTTTACTTCTCATCTGGAAGTCCCCCAGCTTGGATTGATCTGGAAGCCTGCTCTGTTAAACCAGGCTTACCATTGCACCTGTATTTGTATTCAGCAGACCGTAAATATCTGAAGAAAAATACAGACAACCCTATAATATTGAATATGATTGATGTTTGGTTCGATGCTTGTAAGTATTTGAATATAAATATGTCCCGGTCACGCTTCAGTCCTATTTGGGGTAATGCCAATTTCAAACCAGGGCAAAATGATAGGGGATTTAAATTATGGGCTGAAAAGGGGTTAAGGAAAGTGCAAGACATGTACAGGGAGGAGGATGAAGTATTCATGTCCTTTGAGGAAATATCTACCAAGTATGACATTCCAAGGAATCATTTTTTCAAATATCTTCAGCTAAGGAGTTTTATATCATCCTGTCAAAGCCATTCATTAGACATTCCTACCATTTCTATATTAGAAGTTGCAGTCACAAAACACTGTTATGATAAAGGTTTAATTTCAACTATGTATGACT
>NC_079223.1:2793055-2795555 GCF_029633865.1 Lampris incognitus
CGCCACTAATCTGGATGTTTCTTGTAACTCCGGGTCCATTGCCTCCGGAAACTCTTTCAATGTGCAGCAGTAGCAGGTAGGCAGGTTGGAGTGTAGCTGAGTTGGGTCATTTATATTGGACACAGTTTTAGTAGTGTGCAGGTGTACGCCTGCAGGTGTGTTGTATGTGCATGTGTTATGAAGGCGTGTTCTCATCTTCTGAAACATTCTTAATCCAATCTACCTTCTCTCTGTCTTTCCTTCTTTCTAGACAAGGGCTCTACACCACGAAGGACATCAGTTCACCAAGTAATATCCTGCAACGAAGAACTAAAAAACATTTGTAATCAGCACAGAAAACCAATGTTATTTGTAATGTTCATGGTATCAATAGAAATAAAATCATGACGTTTCATTAAAGTGTATTTGCAGTGTTTTCTTTAATGACTTGGAACTGAAAGAAAGTAGAACATCTTCAAATTCCATTTATTTTCAACATACTGATTAAAACACTATTCTGGATTATATTTTCTTTGCTTATGTGTATACAGTTATATGTGTGTATATACAGTGTTAGAATCCAGTCTCCAATATGAACTCCTCTTCCTGCATCTTAGACATAATCCCCACTAAGCTGCTCGAGGAAGTATTTTCCACTGTTAACAGCCCCGTTATTCTACAAATTTGTACTAATTCTCTGGCCTGTGGTATTTTGCAGACAGTTTAAAGCATGCAATTGTTCACCCATTGCTAAAGAAACCTAATTTTGATCCCCTATCCTAAAGTAACTACAGGCCAATCTCCAACTTGTCTTTTTTACCCAAGGTTTTGGAAACAGTTATTTCATTTCAAGTAGTATTTTTTATGAATAATAATAGTTTTATGTTTTACAGTTCCCAGTCTGGTTTAAAATACTTCCTGGTACCGAGACAGCTCTAGTTAAGGTTACTAATGCCTTACTGCTGACTGTAGACAGAGGTGACTGCTTGAATTGTGTTCTTTTAGACTTAACGCACTGCCTTTGACACAGTCGATCACAATATCCTCTTACATCGCTTGGAGACCTGTGTAGGCATCAAGGGCTTGGCTCCTGGGTTATTAAGGTCATACCTCTCCAAGAGAACTTTTTCTGTTGTTCTGGGTAACACCACTTTCCTGATGGCTCAGTTGAGTTGTGGTGTTCCTCAAGGCTCAGTTTTCAGCCCACTTCTATTTCCTCTATACATGCTGCCTTGTGGCCTAGTTATTCAAAATCATGATGAGTTTTACCATATTGTGCTGACAACATTCAATTATATACTCACCGGCCACTTTATTAGGCACACCTGTCCAACTGCTCGTTAACGCAAATTTCTAATCAGCCAATCACATGGCAGCAACTCAATGCATTTAGGCATGTAGACATGGTCAAGACGATCTGCTGCAGTTCAAACCGAGCATCAGAATGGGGGAGAAAGGTGATTTAAGTGACTTTGAACGTGGCATGGTTGTTGGTGCCAGACGGGCTGGTCTGAGTATTTCAGAAACTGCTGATCTACTGGGATTTTCACGCACAACCATCTCCAGGGTTTACAGAGAATGGTCCGAAAAAGAGAAAATATCCAGTGAGCGGCAGTTCTGTGGGCGAAAATGCCTTGTTGATGCCAGAGGTCAGAGGAGAATGGCCAGACTGGTTCGAGCTGATAGAAAGGCAACAGTAACTCAAATAACCACTCATTACAACCGAGGTATGCAGAAGAGCATCTCTGAACGCACAACACGTCGAACCTTGAGGCAGATGGGCTACAGCAGCAGAAGACCACACCGGGTGCCACTCCTGTCAGCTAAGAACAGGAAACTGAGACTACAATTCGCACAGGCTCACCAAAATTGGACAATAGAAGATTGGAAAAACGTTGCCTGGTCTGATGAGTCTCGATTTCTGCTGCGACATTCGGATGGTAGGGTCAGAATTTGGCGTCAACAACATGAAAGCATGGATCCATCCTGCCTTGTATCAACGGTTCAGGCTGGTGGTGGTGGTGTAATGGTGTGGGGGATATTTTCTTGGCACACTTTGGGCCCCTTAGTACCAATTGAGCATCGTGTCAACACCACAGCCTACCTGAGTATTGTTGCTGACCATGTCCATCCCTTTATGACCACAGTGTTCCCATCTTCTGATGGCTACTTCCAGCAGGATAACGCGCCACGTCATAAAGCTCGAATCATCTCAAACTGGTTTCTTGAACATGACAATGAGTTCACTGTACTCAAATGGCCTCCACAGTCACCAGATCTCAATCCAATAGAGCACCTTTGGGATGTGGTGGACCGGGAGATTCGCATCATGGATGTGCAGCCGACAAATCTGCAGCAACTGCGTGATGCTATCATGTCAATATGGACCAAACTCTCTGAGGAATGTTTCCAGTACCTTGTTGAATCTATGCCACGAAGGATTAAGGCAGTTCTGAAGGCAAAAGGGGGTCCAACCCGGTACTAGCAAGGTGTACCTAATAAAGTGGCCAGTGAGTGTATA
>NC_079223.1:2800555-2808055 GCF_029633865.1 Lampris incognitus
TGTGTTTGCTGAAATGACCTCTAGATGTTTCCCTTCTTTAGTCTAGATTTATGTTTCTTTAGATTTATCTTAGATTTATGTGCCGAGAGAGGAGGTGTGGGGTATTGTATGAGGAAGTCGGGAGTTGCAGAGAAGTATGTAGGAGTGGTGCAGGATATGTATGAGGGCAGTGTGGCAGTAGTGAGGTGGTGGTTGGAATGACAGATGGGGTCAAGGTGGAGGTGGGACTACATCAAGGATCGGCTCTGAGCCCTTACTTGTTTGCAGTGGTGATGGACAGGTTGACGGATGAGATCAGGCAGGAGTCTCCGTGGACGATGATGTTTGCTGATGACATTATGATCTGTAGTGAGAGTAGGGTGCAGGTGGAGGAGAGCCTGGAGAGGTGGAGGTATGCACTGGAGAGAAGAGCAATGAAAGTCAGCAGGAGCAAGACGGAATACATATGCGTGAATGAGAGGGAGGACAGTGGAATAGTGAGGATGCAAGGAGTGGAGGTGATGAAGGTGGATGAGTTTATGGGAGGAGGTTTATGGAGGTGGTGAGGGAGGACATGCAGGTGGCTGGTGTGGCAGAGGAAGATGCAGAGGACAGGAAGAGATGGAAACGGATGATCCGCTGTGGCGCCCCCTAAAGGGAGCAGCCGAAAGGAGCAGTAGTAGCAGTAGCAGTAGCAGTAGTAGTAGTAGTAGTAGTAGCAGTAGCAGTAGTAGCAGTAGCAGTAGTAGTAGTAGTAGTAGTAGCCGTATCATTAGCAGTAGTAGTAGCAGTAGCAGTAGCAGTTATAGTAGTAGTAGCAGCAGTAGCAGTAGCAGTAGCAGTAGTAGTAGTAGTAGTAGCAGTAGTATTAGTAGTAGTAGTAGTAGTAGCAGTAGCAGCAGTAGTAGTAGCAGTAGCAGTAGCAGTAGCAGTAGTAGTAGTAGTAGTAGCAGTAGCAGTAGTAGTAGTAGTAGTAGTAGTAGCCGTAGCATTAGCAGTAGTAGTAGCAGTAGCAGTAGCAGTAGTAGTAGTAGTAGTAGCAGCAGTATAAGTAGTAGCAGTAGTAGTAGTCGTACCATTAGCAGTAGCAGTAGCAGTAGCAGTAGTATTAGTAGCAGTAGCAGTAGCAGTAGTAGTAGTAGTAGTAGCAGTAGTATTTGTAGTAGTAGTAGCAGTAGTAGCAGTAGCAGTAGCAGTAGCAGTAGTAGTAGTAGTAGTAGCAGTAGCAGTAGCAGTAGTAGTAGTAGCAGTAGTATTAGTAGTAGCAGTAGCAGTAGTAGTAGTAGTAGTAGTAGTAGCAGTAGTAGTAGCAGTAGCAGCAGTAGCAGTAGTATTAGTAGTAGCAGTATTAGTAGTAGCAGTAGCAGTATTACTAGTAGTATTAGTAGCAGTAGTAGTAGCAGTAGTATTAGTAGCAGTAGTAGTAGCAGTAGTAGTAGCAGTAGCAGTAGCAGCAGCAGTAGTAGCAGTAGTAGTAGCAGTAGCAGTAGCAGTAGTAGTATTAGTAGTAGTAGTAGTAGCAGTAGTAGTCTAGGTTTATGTTTGTGTTTCCTAGAGTTTACTTGCCTCTCATTCCGTGTGTGTTCCTCTCAGATGGCTGTGAAAGTTTCAGGACATGTTTGTCTCTCTTTCTTCCTCTCTCTCCTGTTCTTTCTTTGGTCCTCCATCTCTATATTGCTCTCTCTCATCTCCCCTCTCTCAGGAGGTGCTGGTTGTGGTTCCTCTGTGGGCAACAACTCTGACCTTTGTGTTTCTGGAAACAACTCAGGATCCATCGGTTCAGGGAACTGTTATACTGTCGGTGGTGAGTTGTGTTTCTCACAGTGAGCTGGAAGGTTCCAGAAAGGGGCAGCCCCACCTCTTGTTGGTCACCTGTACAACACACATATAAATACAGTAGGACTGGATAGTTTTCACCTCCCTCACTCACCTTGTCTTTGTGTCTGTCCTTCACTGCGTCTGTCTCCCTCTCATTTCCTTAACAGGAGGAAGAGGACACCAGACAAGTATTGGAAACGCCACTAATCTGGATGTTTCTTGTAACTCCGGGTCCATTGCCTCCGGAAACTCTTTCAATGTGCAGCAGTAGCAGGTAGGCAGGTTGGAGTGTAGCTGAGTTGGGTCATTTATATTGGACACAGTTTTAGTAGTGTGCAGGTGTACGCCTGCAGGTGTGTTGTATGTGCATGTGTTATGAAGGGGTGTTCTCATCTTCTGAAACATTCTTAATCCAATCTACCTTCTCTCTATCTTTCCTTCTTTCTAGACAAGGGCTCTACACCACGAAGGACATCAGTTCACCAAGTAATATCCTGCAACGAAGAACTAAAAAACATTTGTAATCAGCACAGAAAACCAATGTTATTTGTAATGTTCATGGTATCAATAGAAATAAAATCATGACGTGTCATTAAAGTGTATTTGCAGTTTTTTGTAAGAAAAAAGTGCTTTATTAGTAAAGCTTATTATTATTCAAATTCTATGTTTTTCAACATACTGATCAAAACATAGTCTGGATTATATTTTGTTGGTTATATATATATATATATATATATATATATATATATTTAGTGAATTTATGGGAAATGCGATGCATGTCGACAGATACATAATTGTATGGTGGTATTTTTAGTCGATATTCAGCCATAATTGTATGGCTGAATATGGAGCTGCCAGGGAGGAGGAGAAGAGGAAGGCCAAAGAGGAGGTTTATGGATGTGGTGATGGAGGACATACAGGTGGCTGGTGTGACAGAGGAAGATGCAGAAAACAGGAAGAGATGGAAATGGATGATCCACTGTGGCGACCCCTAACGGGAGCAGCCGAAAGTAGTAGTATTAGTAGTAGTAGTAGTTGTAGTAGTAGTAGTAGTAGTAGTAGTAGGTAGTAGCAGTATGTCGACAGATACATAATTGTATGGCAGTATTTGAGTGCAATATTTAAATCAAATCACCAGCTTCATTTCAGTAGTATTTTATTGGACTATCACACTTGGTTCGATTGGCTAGACAGAGGGACCGAGCTGGGAAGGATGTGCAGCAAGTTAGGGTGATGAAGGATAGAGATGGAAATGTGCTGACAAGTGAGGAGGGTGTGCTGAGAAGGTGGAAGGAGTACTTTGAGGGCTGATGAATGAAGAAAATGAGAGAGAGAGAAGGGTGGATGATGTGGGGATAGTGAATCAGGAAGTTCAGTGGATTAACAAGGAGGAAGTGAGGGCAGCTATGAAGAGGATGAAGAGTGGAAAGACAGTTGGTCCTGATGACATACCTGTGGAGGCATGGAGGTGTTTAGGAGAGATGGCAGTGGGGTTTTTAACTAGATTGTTTAACACAATCTTGGAAAGTGAGAGGATGCCTGAGGAGTGGAGAAGAAGCATACTGGTACCGATTTTCAAGAACAAGGGTGATGTACAGAACTGTAACAACTACAGAGGTATAAAGTTGATCAGCCACAGCATGAAGATATGGGAAAGAGTAATAGAAGCTAGGTTAAGAGGAGGAGAGGTGATGATCAGCGAGCAGCAGTATGGGTTCATGCCAGGAAAGAACACCACAGATGTGATGTTTGCTTTGAGAATTTTGATGGAGAAGTATAGAGGAGGCCAGAAGGAGTTGCATTGTGTCTTTGTAGATTTAGAGAAAGCATACGACAGGGTGCCGAGAGAGGAGGTGTGGTATTGTATGAGGAAGTCAAGAGTTGCAGAGACGTATGTAGGGGTGGTGCAGGATACGTATGAGGGCAGTGTGGCAGTGGTGAGGTCTGTGGTTGGAATGACAGATGGGTTCAAGGTGGAGGTGGGACTACATCAAGGATCGGCTCTGAGCCCTTTCTTGTTTGCAGTGGTGATGGACAGATTGACGGACAAGACCAGGTAGGAGTCTCCATGGACGATGATGTTTGTGGATGACATTGTGATCTGTAGGGAGAGTAGGGTGCAGGTGGAGGAGAGCCTGGAGAGGTGGAGGTATGCACTGGAGAGAAGAGGAATGAAAGTCAGTAGGAGCAAGACAGAATACCTATGTGTGAATGAGAGGGAGGACAGTGGAATGGTGAGGATGCAAGGAGTGGAGGTGATGAAGGTGTATGAGTTTAAATACTTGGGATCAACTGTCCAAAGTAACGGGGAGTGCAGGAGAGAGGTGAAGAAGAGGGTGCAGGCAGGGTGGAGTGGGTGGAGGAGAGTGTCAGGAGTGATGTGTGACAGAAGGGTACCAGCAAGAGTTAAAGGGAAGGTTTACAAGATGGTTGTGAGACCAGCTATGTTGTATGGTTTGGAGACAGTGGTGCTGATGAAAAGACAGGAGGTGGAGGTGGAGGTGGCAGAGGTGAAGATGATAAGATTTTCACTGGGAGTGATGAAGAAGGACAGGATTAGGAACGAGTATGTTAGAGGGACAGCTCAGGTTGGACGGTTTGGAGACAAAGCAAGAGAGACAAGATGGAGAAGGTTTAGACGTGTGTGGAGGGGAGATGCTGGGTATGCTGGGAGAACGTCAAGATGGCGGCGCTTTGGACACACTGGCTCCCTGTTCAGTTGTGTGTGTTCTTTGTTCTTTATGCTAGCTTTGTTTTCGAGTGTAGGTTATGCGATCTTCCCCAGCCGTCAGGAACTGCTGAAGCTCAGAACGGACTCGCTTCCTGTAATGTTTATGGTTGATGATGCGTGCTTCCGGCGTTTTTATTTGATGTTGTTTTATTTTACTCCTCGAGGGGCGCTTTTGGTTCATCTTGTCGTAAGTGGTTGTGGCTTAAAAGACAGAAGAAGAAAACCCCGGAAATGCTGAATCGTGGTGGATCGTTACGAATGCCGAGCGTGGAAGCGGAAGACGTTAATAAAGGAATTTCAGCGCCACTTTGCTGCCTCGGGATTGGGTGTAATAACGTCCCACCTCGCGCTGCCATCACCGGCGGTTTCCCCGTCGGTATCATCCGCTCAGCGGGCTCGCGGCGGGACCGGAAAGAGAGGGTGGGGCGGGCTACATGCTAAGCTAAGTGGCGGCCCCTTCAGTTTCCCTCCCCGGCGTCTCCATGGCTAATGTCCGGTCGTTAGCTAGCGAAGCGGACGGGCTCAGGCTGACGCTGTGCTAACCGGAGAGGCTGGAGAGCTGCTGTCTGCGCAGCTTCACCGACACCGGGCTCAGCAGCAACACCGCCCACCCGGCTGACGAGCTAGCGGGCCGCACAGCCCTCCGTGCCGCCAGGACGGTGGACTGAGACAAGACCCGCGGAGCAGGTTTGAGGGGGGCATTTTTGTGTCTTTTTTCTTTTCTTCTTCTATTGAATATAAGGAAATATACAAAACAGGATAGGGAATAAATATACAAAAAGAAGCAACGTTCAGACAATGGTGGGATGGTGGCAACAACGTCACATCAAGTTCAAACACAAAAAAACAAAACAATGGCGTCAATTAACTTCCGCCTTTCCGCGAAGCAGGTTAACGTCACTTCCGTTTGCGCCGTAGACGACTCGTGGACGTAGAGGCGACTTCTGAAATGCAGGAACGCTCAACCTGAAGTAATTTCGAAAGGTAACGTTGAGACTAGCTAATCATAGTCACATGATTATGATTCTGTCTGTCTGTCTACTACTACACTTCCTGGTACCGAGACAGCTCTAGTTAAGGTTACTAATTCCTTACTGCTGACTGTAGACAGAGGTGACTGCTTGAATTGTGTTCTTTTAGACTTAACGTGCTGCCTTTGACACAGTCGATCACAATATCCTCTTACATCGCTTGGAGACCTGTGTAGGCATCAGGGGCTTGGCTCCTGGGTTATTAAGGTCATACCTCTCCAAGAGAACTCTTTCTGTTGTTCTGGGTAACACCACTTTCCTGATGGCTCAGTTGAGTTGTGGTGTTCCTCAAGGCTCACTTTTCAGCCCACTTCTATTTCCTCTGTACATGCTGCCTTGTGGCCTAGTTATTCAAAATCATGATGAGTTTTACCATATTGTGCTGACAACATTCAATTATACGTATATGTCACTAAAACCCACAGCAGCCTAGCAAATCTCTCAACTTGCCTGTCTGATGTTAAACCTTGGATGTCTCAAAATTTTCTTACATTTAATGAGAAGTCTAAGGTCATTCTGTTCGGTCCCCCAAACTCCATCAGCTTTTTTGTGTGGTGCTCATATGGGACACACACATATGCCCAAATCAATTTAAAGAGGATCTGTGTGTGTGTGTGTGTGTGTGTGTGTGTGTGTGTGTGTGTGTGTGTGTGTGTGTGTGTGTGTGTGTGTGTGTAAAGCTCTGTACAGGTGTTTATCTTCCATAGACTCTATGTCATCAGGTGGAAGTGAGGAGGAGGAGGGAGGACAAGAGGGAACAAGTCATGGTGAAGTTTAAAAGGACAAATGAAGAAGGTGTTTCATATTCCTGATAACACACAACATGACACCTCAGCCAAAAGGGGTTTCACACTCAGATTATGTTCATCTGACTGATGTTTCAAAAAGTACATGCTAAATAATGCAGGTAAGGAAATCACAGAGAGTCTAATCAGTTCATCTGGACACAACACTCATTATTTATTTTATTTTTGGCGACTGATGTACTATTAGCCCCCCGTCCCCACCGGTTCAGAGATGGTTGTTCCCTCTTCACATGGATGGCCTCTTTCACTCCCCGTTTAAACCAAAGTTCCTCCCTATCAAGGATGTGCACATCCTCAACCTTGAAAGAGTGGCCACTGAACTGCAGATGGTGTAGACTGTGGAGTCCTGGTCTTTAGATGGTGTAGAGTGTGGAGTCCTGGCCTGTAGATGGTGTAGAATGTGGAGTCCTAGCCTGTATATGGTGTAGACTGTGGAGTCCTGGCCTGTAGATGGTGTAGACTGTGGAGTCCTGGCCTGTAGATGGTGTAGACTGTGGAGTCCTGGCCTGTAGATGGTGTAGACTGTGGAGTCCAGGTCTGTAGATGGTGTAGACTGTGGAGTCCTGGCCTGCAGATGGTGTAGAGTGTGGAGTCCTGGTCTGTAGAAGGTGAAGACTGTGGTGTCCTGGTCTGCAGATGGTGTAGACTGTGGTGTCCTGGTCTGCAGATGGTGTAGAGTGTGGAGTCCTGGTCTGCAGATGGTGTAGAGTGTGGAGTCCTGGCTTGTAGATGGTGTAGACTGTGGAGTCCTGGCTTGTAGATGGTGTAGACTGTGGAGTCCTGGCTTGTAGATGGTGTAGACTGTGGAGTCCTGGCTTGTAGATGGTGTAGACTGTGGAGTCCTGGTCTGTAGATGGTGTAGAGTGTGGAGTCCTGGCCTGTAGATGGTGTAGACTGTGGAGTCCTGGTCTGCAGATGGTGTAGAGTGTGGAGTCCTGGTCTGCAGATGGTGTAGAGTGTGGAGTCCTGACTTGTAGATGGTGTAGACTGTGGAGTCCTGGCTTGTAGATGGTGTAGACTGTGGAGTCCTGGTCTGTAGATGGTGTAGACTGTGGAGTTCTGGTCTGTAGATGGTGTAGACTGTGGAGTCCTGGCTTGTAGATGGTGTAGACTGTGGAGTCCTGGTCTGTAGATG